>NC_140015.1:32271430-32311430 GCF_964263955.1 Coregonus lavaretus | reverse complement strand
CCTTTAGTTTTCCATGTGGACCAATTTATCGGTGAATTCTGAAAATCCAAGGATTATTCCATAAGGTTGTGTTTCTAGGGAGTGATATTGATTATTTTGGTAAAATACGTTTAATTTTCTTCCGTATCGTTATAGTGTTCTTAACTATGAAGTTGTTAATGTTCTTAGCTTTATCCTTTGGAAATAGACACCTAAAAAGATTCTGGGGATGAGCGTGCGCATCTTCAATATGTAACCATTGTTCCTATTTAGTGAATTCAACTATATGTCGCAAGTAAAAGCCTTGGGTAGCGAGTTAAAACCACCCTCAGACTTAGGAAGATGTAAAACGTTCCTTTTTGTTCTATGAATTTTATTTGAATGATTTTACATTGCATACGTTATTTAGAACTTTCAATTGACTTCTGATTTGTTAAGTTACATCAATTTTTGCTTCTGAGTTGCGTTGATGTTTATTGCGCTGACATATTGTCATTTCATTTTACATAATTTTTCATTCATTCATTTGTTTGTGTTTTCTTTGTTTTCTTTTCCTTCTTGTCTGCCATCCATCTGTCATGTGGTCTGCCTCAGGTGACGACTGTAAAGGGAAGCAGCACCTGGAGACCCACACACTGGTCCACAGTCACACACAGACCTCCAGGACTCACCGTCTACTGGGGGCTCTGTGGACCCTTATAGCTTACACAGGTTAACCCCCTTCCTCCTCCTCCTGGTTTCCTTCCCTCCTGACGCAATAAACATGCAGGTTAACCCCCTTCCTCCTCTCCCTGGCTTCCTTCCTTAATAACCTAATATACATATAGGTTAACCCCCTTCCTCCTCTCCCTGGCTTCCTTCCTTAATAACCTAATACACATTCAGGTTAGCCCCCTGCCTCCTCTCCCTGGCTGTCTTCCTTACTGACCTAATACACATACGTCAGAGTCCTATTCATTGGTGCAAACCGTAGCAAAAAATTTCTGCAACAGAATCTAAAATCAAGCATTTCTTATTGGACAAGTTCAGGTAGTCCCTCCCTGACTCAGTTAGTTTGATTCTGTTTGGTGCCTAATGAATACGACCCTGCTAATATTGACTCGTTGCTTTATAAACCTTGCACACATAGACTTTTCATGGAATCTCTCATTGACATCAATGCAAATTATATACAAACTGTGTGTGGGTGTGGGGAAATAATAATCCTTTCCGCTACTGGTCCAGGACCTGTTTTGTTGCACAGCTGATAGTGGCTGAGGTCAGGAATAGGCACCAGAGAGCTGATCTGAAATCAGTTGTGAACTGAAGCCTCAGTCCTTTTAATTGTCCTAATGCCCAGCATTTGTTATTACCATGTCATTACCACTCTATTTAACTAATTGAATCACTACGATGTTGTTTTTTATTTTACCAGATTAGTCTCCTTGACGTTGAGATAAAATATATATATATATTTTTAAGAGAGACCTGGCCAAAATAGCAGCACATAAAGTTTCATACAAAGACCCTTTTCTAATGAAAGTTCCAACGTTGTGTGTGTTTGTTTTGACCCTTCCAGGGCACTGTCTACTCCAGCCAGCTTACTATGTAGTGAGGGCAGGCCGGGCTCTGGGGTCAGCAGTGGGGTCAGCAGTACAGTCAGTGGCTCAGAGACTCCTGGCAGTGCTGTGGCTAGTCCTGGCATCTCCAGGTTAGTTACTCTCTGTTGCATCCACCCTCTCTTCATCATCAGTATTTAGTTGTTTAATCAGTTGCTCTTTCTTATATCATACACACTACGTTACAGTAACGATCCCCCCCCCCCCCCCCCCCCCCCTCGCGCTATCTCGCTCTCTCTCTCTCCCCCCCTCTCTCTCGCTCTTTCTCTTTCTCCCCCTCTCTCTCTCTCTCTCCCCCACCCCCTCCCCCCAGGTAAAGCAGCCAGAGGGCTGTTGTGGTGTCTGGGGACAGGCTGGTACCAGCTGGTGTCTCTCATGTCTCTGTTCAATGTCTTCTTCCTGACCCGGTGAGAGCCTGCGCTACTGTATCTAACTATGTGACCTTAGACCCCTGTAGTTCTCAGAAATATGTAGATGACTTTTATTGACCTACTATTGTCCTTTGTTATCAAAGGTTGTAGATTTAACTGTGGCTGTGACTTGTTTGTTATTGGACAAGTTTAAATTGTACCTCCCTGTTTCAGTCTGTTTTATTCTGTTTGGTGCCTACTGACCCTGTTATCATTGTGCATGTTTGATACATATTTAGGACCGTTCTTATGCAGGCTCTGTCTAACACAATAATTCTTAATTAGATTGAACTATATTTTGGTTATATTTAGGCATATGTCATTTCTTCAGATGAAATGTCATAATGAAAACAAAGGGCCAGGGTAGATGGGTTCTGTCAGTTAGATGCACATGAGAGATATGATGATTGAATTATTTAGTCAACTTTTAAATATTACATTTTGATTCAATTATTTCTCATCTGACGAAGGAAAGGTTACAGTGTCTTATCAGGTTATGTTTTACGGTGTATGTGTGTGCGTATCTCAGGTGTGTTTTGCTCACTGTGGTGTCTTTCAGGTGCCTGCCCAGAATGTGGAAGCTTCTTCTCTTCCTCCTTCCCATCCTGCTACTCCTGTGTGAGTAACGGTGTGCTCACCTGACGTAACCTACTTAACACACACACAGGCTGATCTGTCAGCTGTGTAGCACCAGAGCTGTTAACCAGCCCCCCAGAGCTTGCTCCAAATCCAGCCCCAGATCTAGGTCACTCTTACTGGGCACACAGCTACAGAACCAGCCCTCTCTGTGGAACAACTCGCTTACACTTTTACACACTGTACATTCTACACTAACAGTCTACACAGAAAAGCACTGACTTGCATTCATAAACCCACAAGCTACTATCAAATCCACAAATTCATGCATAAACACCAAAAAAACTAAAACAATACAAGCCTAAGAAACAACAGGTGCTATACCAATAAAGCTTTCACTGCATTCACAGTAAAGACAGGCCGGTTGTTGCAAACTGTAGCTCCTGTTGATTAATTTCCCTGTTTCTCTCTCCTCTCCTCTCAGGGTTTTGGTTCTGTGGTCCGTCCAGTTTCCTCTGCTACCTTCCAGCCATAAACCTGACAGAGTGGCGCTCCAGAGTGGTGTCCCCCTTCACCCTCTCATCATCTACCCTGATCCCCACGCCCACCACACCCCTGGAGCAGACCCCCCCAGCACCCCCCGGCCCACAGGCACAGGTAAGAGAGGAGCTCACCTGAGAAGCCTGAGGGTGTCTCTCACAGAGTGGGGGGGAACTTTGTGTCTGTATTGTGTGAATATGGTAATTCATGACATACATCTGCCTCATGAATGTTGGACTAAAACAAGCTTTCTTGTTCTCTTTCCCACTCTCCTAACCTCTCACTACACTTCTCTGCCTCAACCTGTCTCCCCTTCTCTCCCCGTGTCCCTCCTTTATTTCAGTCTCTCCCCTATCTCCCCCTACAGCCAGTCCTTCCCCCCATAGTCACTGTGGACACAGAGAGCCTGGAGCGTCTGGAGCGGGTGGAGCATGGTCTGGCCCTGCTGTTGGAGCGGGTGCAGCGGGGGGACCAGAGGCAGGAGCAGCGTCACGGGGACACCCTGGCCCAGTACACCCTCCTGAGGGAGCAGCTGGACAGCCAGACAGACAGGGACAGCCTGGGTCTCTGGGTCTCTGGCCTGCTGGAGCACAGGATCACCCTGCTGAGAGGAGAGCTGGAGCAGCAGGAGGCCTCAGACAGGGCACAGGTAGGGATGGCTTTCAGGGTTGGGGAAAGGGACTGGGGCTTTACACCAAAGGTGTTGATAGGACTGGGACTTGTAGTTATAAATGGGGTTGGGGCTTGGTGGCAGGAATGGGGTTGGGGCTTGTTGGCAGGGCTGAGCAGAGGGTTGAGCTTCAACATTTGAATTGATAACTATGTTCAGATTAGTGGTTTTTATGTAGGGTCAGATTTCAGTCCGTTCTGCTTAGTAAGCATTCCAAACTGACCCCTATTACTTATTACTGAGTTCTTCTGGGTGACCTTTTCTTTTCCCATCCCTCCCTCCTCTCTTTCTCTCCCTCCTCCCTATCTCCTCCCTCCCTTTCTCTCCTCCCTCCCTCCTCCCTCTCTCCTGTGCAGACTGAGGAGCAGAGGGTTCAGCAGCAGCAGAGTCAGGAGATACGGCTAGCTGAGCTGGAGGTGCTGCTGCAGGTCCTGGCTTCTAAAACTGAGGTAACACTATACCACATTACCTACATATCCCAATACATACAGGACCAGTTACATGTCATGAAATTTGAGACTGAGGAAATGGTCTATGGGAAATGCACACCAGACTATGAATTAAACCCTGTGAGATCAAATGAATACATCCAGGACCATAGGTTACCTCCACAGCTCATCTGAACACACACCACTAGATCTTAGCAGGCTAACAGCTAAGCTTGAGGTACAGTCTCACACGCTTATTAATGACTGACACATACAAGACCCACGCATCACATTACCCACCCATAGGAATACATACAGGAACATTCCGGTTCTGGCAGCTGATCTGAATAAGCACCAGTCCATACATACGTCCCCTCAGGCAGTTAATTTGAATACATACAGTATGACACACACTCATACAAGTCTAGTCGTCTGATACACAGGAGTCAGCATGTCCCTGTCCATTTAGGTTAATTGTGATGACATACATGCCCGTGCTGAAAGTGTTCACGCCAACACGTGCTGTATGTAGCTTATTGGTCATTTATATTACAGTACTGTACATTTGAATGAGGTTGTATTTCAGGCGGTGCAACAGAAACAGCAACCAGAGAAGGAGACAACCAGACCTGCCTCTGTCCCTGTCCCTGTCAGGTAGGTTCACTGTCACTGGGTTAACCTCCGTAGATTATATAGTGCAGGACTTTTCTACGGTTTACAACTGCTCTCCATTTCATTGTGAAAGAAACTCTTGCACACTGATTCTCCTCATTTGCCCCACAATGTTTTAATGGATCACCAAAACAAATGTTTAAACCCAGTGAAGGTCTTATGACTGAAACATTGGTCTAAGTGGTCCATTATTAGATCAAACAATAGAGACAGTGTATTGGAGTTAGTTTTTTTACAGCATGCAGGGTTGCAGAATCTTCGTCAGTTTCTCAAAATTCCCAGGTTTTCCAGAAATGCCGGTTAGAAGATTCCTGGAATCAGGAGGGAAAAGCAAGAAGTCTGGAAATCTAACCTGGATTTCTGGAAAACGGGGGATTTTTGGGAAAGTTAGACGAATTTTGCAAACCTAAGCAAGTGTAATAGAGACTCTCTCTCTTTCTCTCTCTTGCTTTCTCTTTCTCTCTCTTTTCTCCCCCTCAGTGTGGGTGTGGACCAGGAGGCCCATGATGCTTTGCTGGCGGAGGTGCAGAGGCTGGAGGCGGAGTTGGGTCGGATCAGGGGCGACCTGCAGGGGGTGATGGGATGTCAGGGGAAATGTGAGCAGCTGGACACAATCCAGGAAACGGTGAGAATGAAAGACAACTGTCTGTTTACTGCTTTTAGTGTTTACTATACCTAGTGCTGATATAGCTAGTCTTTATTATAGTAGTTGTACATTACCTTTGCAATATAATGCAATTCTTCCAAATGACAGCCTGTACTGTACTGTGCTGTTATTGAACTGAACTTATAAACTGGGTGGTTCGAGCCTTGAATGCTGATTGGCTGACAGCCGTGGTATATCAGACCGTATACCACAGGAATGACAAAACATTTATTTTTACTGCTCTAATTACATTGGTAACCAGTTTATAATAGCAATAAGGCACCTCGGGGGGGGGGGTTTGTGGTATATGGCCAATATACCACGGCTAAGGTCTGTATCCAGGCACTCCGTGTTGCGTGCGGCCTAAGAACAGCCCTTAGCCGTGGTATATTGGCCATATACCACACCCCCTCGGGCCTTATTGCTTAATTATACATGAGGGTATATGTATTCTGCAGTTACAGCCCCTTACACATTGTCTGTCTCACCTCTCCCTCTCTCTCACCTCTCCCTCCCAGGTGTCTACCCAGGTGTCAGCCCAGGTGAGGCGGAAGCTGCGGGCCCTGTTCTACGGCTCTGACGACCAGGCCCACCAGGGAGAACCAGACATCCCCGAGGGTCTCCTCCAGTGGCTGTCGTCGCGCTACGTGAGCGGGGCCGACCTGCAGGCCCTCCTGGCCTCCCTGGAGCTCAGCATCCTGAGGAACGTGTCTCTGCAGCTGGAACAGAGCAGGGCCGAGGCCCACACGGAGGCTGAGGCCAGGGCTGCAGTCATCACCACCCAGACCCAGTCTATTACACAGAGTGTCCAACATACCACTGTGGGCGAGGGACTGTCTGAGGAGGTACAACACGCACTCCACTATAGGGACTCTTTGTTGTTGTTAACCCAGTGCTACACGCTCTCATCAGAGGAACAACTTTATTATCATGCTTTATTTCATGAAGATGGACCGGTTTCCTGGACCCAGGTTCTCCATAGAGCATGCTTTTGACTTCACGGTCCGTATCCACAAAGTGTCTCAGAGTAGGAGTGCTGATCTAAGATCTGACCATATAACCTTATTCATTATGATCTAAAAGGCAAAACTGATCCTAGATCATTCAGCACTAATACTCTGATACTCTGCTTTGTGAATAGTGGACCAGGAGTAGGTTTAATTTGGGTCTTGGAAACCATCTCCTTCCTATATGATGTACTTTCACTATATGATGACTGTTAGGTGGTCATTGTCAATGAGACTAGGAGTCGTGTGTGAAGTTGCACAGCAGAGTCTCTGCAAAAGGTATCCCACCATACACACATCTTAACCCCCGTCCCTGCCACTCTCTCCCCCAGCAAGTGCAGCTGATCGTCCAGAATGCCCTGAAACTCTACTCCCAGGATCGGACGGGCCTAGTGGACTACGCCCTGGAGTCTGGAGGTAAAGAGAGGCCTCTCACTCTGTTTACATTAACAGAACCACCCTGTGGGTTAGGGCCAGCCTGTTGTCATGTCCATGAACAGAACCACCCTGTGGGTTAGAACCAGCTTGTTGTCATGTCCATGAACAGAACCACCCTGTGGGTTAGAACCAGCTTGTTGACATGTCCATGAACAGAACCACCCTGTGGGTTAGAACCAGCTTGTTGACATGTCCATGAACAGAACCACCCTGTGGGTTAGAACCAGCCTGTTGACATGTCCATGAACAGAACCACCCTGTGGGTTAGAACCAGCTTGTTGACATGTCCATGAACAGAACCACCCTGTGGGTTAGAACCAGCCTGTTGACATGTCCATGAACAGAACCACCCTGTGGGTTAGAACCAGCTTGTTGACATGTCCATGAACAGAACCACCCTGTGGGTTAGAACCAGCCTGTTGACATGTCCATGAACAGAACCACCCTGTGGGTTAGAACCAGCCTGTTGACATGTCCATGAACAGAACCACCCTGTGGGTTAGAGCCAGCCTGTTGACATGTCCATGAACAGAACCACCCTGTGGGTTAGAGCCAGCTCCATGATGGTGGTTCAATGGGAAGGATTAGCCTAGCTGTTAGCCTAGCGT
This sequence comes from Coregonus lavaretus, assembly GCF_964263955.1. Classification (NCBI taxonomy): domain Eukaryota; kingdom Metazoa; phylum Chordata; class Actinopteri; order Salmoniformes; family Salmonidae; genus Coregonus; species Coregonus lavaretus. The sequence continues at coordinate 32,303,858 of NC_140015.1, read as the reverse complement.
TACATAACTATACAGCAGCCAGCCCCGAGGGTGCATCCCAAATGGCACCCTATTCCCTATATAGTGCCCTACTATAAAGGGAATAGGGTGCCTACTTTTGACCAGGACAAAAGTAGTGCACTATAAAGGGAATAGGGTGCCAGGTCAAAAGTAGTGCAATAAGGGAATAGTGTGCCATTTCAGTATGAATGGTACTGTATATCAGTAGTGAAGAGGGTAGTAGAGCTTTAGAGGCCAAAGCTCAGGTTGTCTGTCTCCATGGACAACAAGCCTGTCTGTCATTCTAATGGCCTGTATGGATTGGACAGGCACAGGGGGATCCATTAGATACACCACAGATCAGATTAGTAGCCAGATGAACTGAGTGGTCTGTGACGTTTGTCTGTGTGTTGTATTTTGATGTGTGTGTGTGTTAGTATTATATCATGGATGTTGTGTGTTTCATTGCATTATCCCTGTGTATGGTCAGATGGCTTTTCAATACAGTTTCCCCACCCCAGAGGTGTGGTTCAGGCATTAGGATTTCTAACTCATATAAACATTTGGGCCTAAGATCGAATAAGAATGTCTTTCTTTCCCCCATTCTTTCATTCGTTGATTGATTAATTAATTGATTGGTTGATAAAAAAGATGAAGATCCACTTATTCCCAGAAGATAACACTTATAAACCTTAAGACTTGTATTTCCAATCTGGTCTTCTTCTTGGGTATAAATAGAAAGGACACTGTTGTGGTTGAACTGTGGTTCTGATGTAACGTGGTCATGTGTCTGTGCGGTCAGGTGGTAGCATCCTAAGTACGCGCTGCTCGGAGACGTACGAGACCAAGACGGCCCTCATGAGTCTGTTCAGCGTGCCCCTCTGGTACTTCTCCCAGTCACCCCGCGTTGCCATCCAGGTGAGCTCTCCATTTCAAACGTTCAGAAGCTTTATTGTTCCGGTCACAAAGGCAGTGTACAAATAAAAACACATTCCAACAATAGCTGCAATCCAGGAATAACTGCTGAGCTGCTTAGAAGACACTGATTCAATAAAGATATTCTTCAAAGATGCTTTCATTTTCAACACCACCAGGGGACATTGTTTCCTCTTAATCAGTGTTTTTATTTGTAGATAACAGCAAATGTTGAAAAGTGTTATTTCAACAATTACTTCATTAGTCAAGTACATTTGAACAGGACAGGGATTATCTTGTTGAGACTGATTAGAAGACATTTATCAGTGATTCTAACATGTCTTACTATCTCTCTCTCCCTCCCTCCGCCCATCGTCTTTTCTCCAACTCTTCTTCCTTCCTTCCTTCCTTCCTTCCTTCCTTCCTTCCTTCCTTCCTTCCTTCCTTCCTTCCTTCCTTCCTTCCTTCCTTCCTTCCTTCCTTCCTTCCTTCCTCTTTCCTTCCTTCCTTCCCTCCTTCCCTCCTTCCTTCCCTCAGCCTGATGTGTATCCAGGGAACTGCTGGGCGTTTAAAGGTTCTCATGGTTACCTGGTCATCCGGTTGTCCCTAAGGATCCTCCCCACAGCCTTCTGTCTGGAGCACATCCCCAAGGCCCTGTCCCCTACCAGCAACATCGCCAGCGCCCCGCGCAACTTCACAGTATACGTAAGACACACACATGCCTACCTACTGGCAATATCAGCAACTACATGGAATGCCTTCTATTGGTCAGGTGCTATCTATGGTCTCAGCGTCAGTAGTGTTTAGACTGGTACTCTCACTGCTCAGCCTCAATCTCCTGCCTGACATCACTGACTGGTTTCTGTGTGTTTTCAGGGTCTGGATGATGAGTATCAGGAGGAGGGAAAGCTGTTGGGTCAATACACCTACCAGGAGAACGGAGACTCAATGCAGAACTTCCCTGTCATGGTAAACACAAGAAATGACATCAATTTCTACACACTCATGTGCATGTGCCAACAAACACACACAAAAACCTCTCACCATCCTACATACAACCACTGACCTCTGACCTCTCTCTGGCTCTTTTTTTACTTTGTCAAAAATCGTTGTAAAAATCAGATACTTTGAGATCCAATACTTATCACTCCTTACTATGTCTCTTCCTTCCCTCCAGGAGAAGAACGACAGGGCCTTCCAGATCATCGAGGTGCGGGTGCTGACCAACTGGGGTCACCCCGAGTACACCTGCCTCTACCGCTTCAGAGTCCATGGAGAACCACGCATCCAGTGAGGGAGGATGGCAGCAATTTGAACTGCCAGTCAACAGAGACATACATATCATCCTATCTGTATATAGTACTGGACATATTTTCTAAATGGAGGGGGCTGGGAAAAACGAGACATTTTTTATATAGACGAGGAACTTCAGAAGTGTCGGGATGGGTGTTTGATTTATGATAGAATGTGTCCAAGGGGGAGTTTTTGTTTTACTCAGTACTGAAATGATAAAAGAATGAAAGAATGAACTGTAATGAAACGTCAGGGAATGTGAAAGAGAAGAGAAGAGTGAAGGTGGAAGAAGCTCGGTCCCAGTCCCCCCTCCTTAAACCTGCTCTTGCACTGAATTAGCCCTCCAGGTCAAAACCCTTTGGTTTTTGGAGGAGCATTTTCCTCTGCCCCTCTCACACAACCACAGGAGTCTGTGACCTCGAGATGGAAACAGATTACACACATCTTTTTTTATTTCCTTACACATCATGTCTGTTTTGGTTGGTGTTTTAATCATGTTTTATTTTGAATTGGATGTTTCTTTGGTGACCCCTTGTGGATTCTGATTGATTTTCAGAATCAAAGCCACAGAACTGGGCCTAAATGACACTGTATAGGCCTCTCTCTCTTCTCTTGATCCAAATCGACTTCTCTCTGCTGCTGTTGGCTGGTCAGTCTGCAGGGCCAGCTAATGTGGTCAGTGGACACTCGCAAGACACAGACAGGACTGCTACCGTTCTCTGGAATCAACAACACTACCCATTCGCAATGATTTTATGCATCCACACAGCCATCAAAACTAAGCTCTATCTCTCTCCTATAGAAAATGTTTCACACATGGACAGGCTTTTAATGAGATGATACATGTATCTCAAGTTAACATTTGGCCCTAAAGCTCTGTGGAGTCCAGACAGGAGAGTGTTAACGAGAATGAGACTGACAGCTAATGGTTTGGCTTCTTCTAGGGCAGAGAGCCAATGGTTTGGCTGCTCCTTGCACAGTCATTATAACATCCTCTACTAGGGCTTCTACTCCGGGAAATGTCTAAACGGGATCCTTGGGATGTCCCAACTCTGCCGTCACCCCATTGAAGTTGAGGTTAGGGTTAGGGTTAGGTAAGGGGTATGGTTAAGGTTAAGATAGACATCCCAAGGATCCCGGATAGCATATTATCCCTTCTACTCCCTGCAGGAATGTAATCTGTATATTTCATTGTTAATAGTTGGTCCTTTTAAAAATCGGATTTTATCAGTGTTGCTTTATGAAAAAAGGGTACACCTTGTCATTATTGTTCATATTTCTATTATTATTGTTATTACCCGTTGTACGTGTAATTATGTTTGACTTTTACATTATTTGTTGAAAATAATGACAAATGATGCCTGTTACAGCTTGTAAATGAAATGTGTGTTGCACAAGTCCTCACAATCTGTGGGGAAAAAATAGGTGGGGTAGCTATACATTTGTTTTTTTGTGTGGACCGGCAAGTCTAAATGTACAGAAAATTATTTCATGATCCTATTTATTTTAAAGATAATTAGTTACTGCAAGATAGGACTTGGTGCAATGTGTTTTTATCAAAAAGCTTTTCAGTGCATTTTGGAAACATCTTGGGACAGTACAGATTTGTTTTTCATTTGTTTTTCAATAAATATTTTTTGGTTTTGTCGCCGCTGTCATCCTGAGATAGCTAAACCGCATTTGGAATATATTCCTAAAGAATTACATTTCGAGAGCTTTTGATGCATGTGATATTTTACCTAATAAAGACTGTATTGTTTTTTTATTTAAAAGCTTCATTATTTGGGGTCACATCTGGGTTGATGAGTCAAGCTTACTAATTAGTAAAGAACTCCCCTCACCTGGTTGTCTAGGGCTTAATTGAAATGAATAAACAAAAACCTGTAGACAGAAGGCCCTCCATGGAATGAGTTTGACACCCATGCATTCGATGGTGAATACCCTTAGAATAAGAGATCACTATAGGGCAGGGGTACTCAACTCTTACCCTACGAGGTCCGGAGCCTGCTGGTTGCTGTTCTACCTTATAATTAATTGCACACACTGGGTGTCCCGGGTCGAAATCAGTCCCTGATGGAAAAAAATGCAGAGGAACTGGCTTTGAGGTCCAGAGTTGAGTTTGAGGGCTTTTCTTCTGATCACCATTTTTAGTTGTATTATAAGCTTATACGCCCACCACATGAATCGTAATTCAAATGGCCTTTGATATAACCAAGTTATTATAAGCTTCATTGGTCAAAATACAGAGTAGATCATAAATAGAAATGAGGGAGTTTTATTAATGCCCCGGGCATGACCCGATTCGATCGTGTTAGCGTTGATTGCATTCAATTTGGAATCGGGCTGCCTCCCGGGCGTGAGCCAGGTGTCCCGCTATGGCCGACCGCAAAGTCGGCTCAAAACAAAAGTAATGTAACTAACTGTGATGAGTAGGATTCTGTGTTTTCACATGCAAAATGGATTGCTTTTGATAAAAACGCTTTATCTCCCTTCCCAATTAAAACTAGTTAGAAAATTCAAACATTTATTTTATGGAAAATATGTTGTATGTTGCTGGACGATGCACCATGCTGCCTTGTTGACAACATGACTGAGCGTCCCGATGATGTGACTGGGCTTTGCCTAATTTAACTCGGGCCAGTGTAATAAAACTCCCTCATCGCTTCTGTCTGTCTGAGTCAGCTGTAGCTGCTGCCCTCCAGTGCTGAGGTGGGAGATTCTTCTAGGAACAGCCCGTACTTGTTAGCCATTGGTTTATTTTAAAGACTTGTTGTGCCATTATACATATTTTCTAATGGTGTTTATAATTAGTTTTTTGGGTTCAGATAAATGTGTACTTAATCCCAAATATTCCTTGTAATTGTTTTTTTTAACCGGAAGTAGGAAGATACGTTTTTCCTTGACAACCAGCAATGCGTTCTTAGCAACTGCCTCAAAATGGCAAAAATGATCGGTGCTAAGAAATCATTGTGGCAACAAGTCTGTGGTAAGGTATGCTTCGCTTGAGAGTTAATTGAAAATACCGGTATGCATGTTATCGACTAAAATAGGCACGAATATTTCGTTTTCATTGTTCTGTGCAACCAGAATATGAGTCGGAGCAGCCCAGTCCACCAAGCGCTGCTTGGACAGACAGTGGTTCAAAATGAGCACTCATGTCTCCAAGTACAGCGCCAGCAAGCACACTCCTGTCTTCTATGGTCTCCTGGCAGCTAAGGTAAGGCGGCCAACTATAATTGCACTTGAGTAAATACAATTCATTTGTAAAAAACAAACAAACAAAAAAACGATATGTTTGTCTAAATGGTGCTGTATGGCTTTCTAGGTTGCTGTGGATGATGACCCTGTGAAACATTTTGACCCTCTTCTGAGCCACCCTGCCCTTGCTGGATACTCTGCCTTGGACAAACCTCCATCCTCCTGTCGCAGACAGCCTCTGACCACACACCCTGCATCCACTCCCCAGCTCCATCAACGTGAGTTTCAAACTTAAAACTGTAGCTTCTTTGTATGTGCTAAACATACTATGGCCTCTGCCAAGAGGTCTCAAAGTTTATGGCACAGGAAGTAGGCTAGTGTCCTGTAGCCTCAGTGTTTCTGGTGCAAGACCCGATAATGCTCTTCCCCCTCAATCCCTACACATAATCTATGCTTTTATCAGGAACAATACTTTCTTGCTTAATTAACACTCTAAGCACAGTAGAGGATAACAATGTTTCAAGTCTGTCTCGATTTTACTCCCCAATAATAGTACCATAACAGTGTTTTAGGCTACATTTGGAGTGAGATGTTCCCTTCCACTCTTCCCCCACTTGTGTTGATCCATTCCCATGTCTGCCCCAGGCCCAATCACCCAGTTCCTGGAGGGGTCCGTGTTCCCAGTGCTACTGCCTGGACTGGAGGCCATGCTGAGAGAGGCCCAGAGACAACACTGCCTGGAGGTACTGGCACTAGGTCTATGTCACACAATAACACTAACATGATATAATGGACATTTACTAGACATCAATGTGGCCCTGCAGAACACTACAGACCACCAAACTACAATACACTACAGTATTTTAATAGTTTGCTTCCTGTAACAGTACTACATAAAACAACTGTCTCTAACATGTGATGAATACCAACACCCAAAACTAGTACTAGGACTTATTTAATCCCACTTCAAGCACTGATTATACTATGATCATGATGATTATACTGTAGCCTACTTCTGTAGAGCTCTGCAGATTATTACACCACAGTAACACTGTGATCCTTTTACCTGTTTTAGAGGAAAATAACAGCATTCAACGCTTGTGACTTCCTAACTGAGTGGCTGTATAAGTAAGAATGCCTGCCTGCCTGCCTGCCTGCCTGTCTGCCTGCCTGCCCTCTTTGCTCTCTTCCATTCTCAGTTGATTTAGTAAAAAGCTTTGACAATGTCTCTGAACTTTCTGCCACCTCTTTGTCTTCTGAGTGCTAAGCCATTGCTTTTAACATTTAAAAATTTTTTTTTTTTTCTGTCTCTAAAAATGGATTGGTGTTACGCAACTATGACTGTAGTTTGTCTTTGTGTGAAACTAAGCTCAATCTTCTGTCTGCTACTGTCGGTTCCAAAGCCTTTTCTTCTCTCCCACTGTAGTCGGAACCCCCGCCGGCAGGGACAGGCCCCTGTGGACTTCCATGAGATCCCATTCGTCAAGGACTGGCTCAGGATACAGTGAGTTGCAGGAGACTTAATAAAGTGTAGACGCAAACACAAACAGAGCAAGAAGGTCATCTCAGAAATCACACATATTATGTATGCATGTACACACACACACACACACACACACACACACACACACACAGTAACACAAACTTGCACCTTAGGCTGATGCTGCCCTTATGAACAGAGGTGACTCACACGCTGCCCTCTCCTCTCTCCATCCCCCCCTCTCTTCCCTCTCCCAGTCCCAGGCCTCCCATCCCTCTCTCCCTACTGCTGTCAGACCAGCAGGCTGCTGTTCTCCTCCAGTCCTTCTGGCGGGGCAATAAGGTGAGTGTTGTTGACAGTAAATTAAAGGTCACTGTTATTTTAGATGAGAAATAGTCTTATACCATTTTTACGTATGGGTGGTCCTCTGTAGCTCAATTGGTAGAGCATGGCGCTTGTAATAGGGCGGCAGGTAGCTTAGTGGGTAAGAGCGTTGTGCCAGTAACCGAAAGGTCGCTGGTTCTAATCCCTGAGCCCGACTAGGTGAAAAATCTGTCGGTGCCCTTGAGCAAGGCACTTAACCCTAATTGCTCCTCTAAGTCGCTCTGGATAAGAGCGTCTGCTAAATGACTTAAATGTAAATGTAACGCCAGGGTAGTGGGTTCGATCCCCGGGACCACCCATACGTAAAAATGTATGCATAAATGACTGTAAGTCGCTTTGGATAAAAGTGTCTGCTAAATGGCCTATTATGTAAGTCGCTCTGGATAAGAGCGTCTGCTAAATGTAAATATTATATTATATATTATATTAAAGGGTGTCAGTGCACAGTGTGTAAAGGGTTAAATGCTCTACTGTCCCCTATTTTGGTGTGTGTTAGTGTGTGTGCGCGCACACGCTTATGTGCGTTATTTTACGTGCGTGCATGTGTGTGTATTATTGTGTTCAGGCGTGTGCATTTGCAGGAGCTGGCCAGTGCCCCATATGAAACAAACATATTGTGCAATCCCATTATTTTCTGGGTAAAGCGTGATTATGTCATCAGTGATGTGCTGCCTAATTCCTTCCTGTGTGGGTGTTCTTGAGTGCTCTGTTGTGGATAAATATAGACACTAATGCTGTAATTCGCTCTGGATAAGAGTGTCTCATAAATGACAAAAAATGTAAATACACACACACAAACACACTTCTAATCAGACAAGTCTCTGTCTGTCTCGTCTATCTACTAGACACTGTTGTTGTTGTCTGTTTATGTGTGTATGTTTTTACACACACACAAACACACACAAACACCAAAACAGCCCCTTTTCTTCTCTTGTGTTATCTCGTGCTGTATTTGGTTGTCATTCCTCTCCTCAACAAGAGGTGGCGGTAGTGAGTCGGTCCTCTCTCATTGACTCCCTGTGTTTATCCTGCTCTGACTGAAGTGAGGTTCAATAGGGCGAGGGATAGCACTGCAGACTCTCCCCTCTAGAAGTTTAGGGAGGGAGTGGAGAGAGACGGCTAGGAAAGCACTGCTAAAAGGCTTTTTCAGGGATGATCAGAGAGGGAGAGAAGGAGAGGAACACTGTTAGTGCTGTTTTGGAGGCTTGGGCCAGCCCAGGACTGGGGCTGAGGGGCTGGCTGTTTGATGGACAGCCATGTATGTGTCTATGGAAGATGGGAACCTGGGACTAGGTCTTAACTAGGGCATAGTGGTAAGCCCTCCCAACTCACATATACCCCTTGTGGCAGGGGGTCTGAGCCCCATCTCGGCCACTTCAGTGTCTGAGACACTACTTTATGATACCCCCCCGCTACACTTTCCCACTGTTCTGTCAATCAAATATATATATATATATATATATATATATATATATATATATATATATATATATATATATATATATATATATATATATATATATATATATATATATATATATATATAAAATATGTATTTGGCAGGCGGCAGTGTTGTGCTGGTGCTGAGGTATTGGATTGTATCAAAAGCTGGGGCTTGGATTGGCTGGGGCTGGGGAGGTAGGACTGTCATGATAGGCCTGAAGCTGGTGCTGAAGAGACATTGGGCTGTGTCCTGAGTGGTTTGTTACCTGGGGCTCAAAGCAGCCACAGCCAGCAGAGCAGAGACAGCAGCAGCATGTACAAACACAGTCAACTGTGAACTGAGAGAGCTGCCTGTGTGATGCTCCGATGCTCTGCACAGTGCCATCATGCTTCAGAGGAGTGTGTGTGTGAGTAGCTCAGCGGGGTGTATGTGAAGCTTTGCAGTAGACGTCAATACTATTCTCCTCTGTCGTTCTCACCTCTATCCCTTTATCCATCCTACTCCTTCCTTCCTCTCTCATTCAATCCCCCCTACACCATACTCTCCTATTCCTCCCTCCCTCCGACTATCTCTCTCTTTCTCTCTCTCTCACTCACTTGGCTGAGTTATGTAACCTGCCTGACGCAGCTTTGACTGCAGAGGAGGGGTGTGTGTGTGTGTGTGCATACGTACGTATGTATGTGCATGTGTGTGTACCCCTCCCTCCCTCACCTCTTTCATTGACAATATGTGTAGTTGTTACCAAAGGATGAACGGCCGGATTCAGAAACACACATTGATGCCCCACAGCAGCCAGTATATCACAGAACACCCAGTCAGACAATGTTCTTGTCTCTCTGAGCAGCACAGGCAGATGCTAGGCTGAACACTAAGACGAGAGATGCTACGACACAACACATGTTATGTAATGTACTTAGCTAACACACCATAGCCATAGCCCAGCTAGCCATAATCCTCCATCCTTTAACTCCTGCTAGGCACAGTGCAGTACAGTACTGGAGGTACCCTTCAAAGTGTAAACTCCTCTTTTCACAGTCCCCAAATCCAGAACAAATTCAAGAAAGCATACAGTATTATTTAGAGCCATTATTGCATGGAACTCCGTTCCATCTCATATTGCTCAAATGAACAGCAAACCTGGTTTCAAAAAACAGATAAAGCAACACCTCACGGCACACCGCCTCTCCCCTATCTGACCTAGAGAGTTTGTGTGTATGTGTTGATATGTAGGCTACGTGTGCCTTTAAAAGATTGTTTATGTAGTTCTGTCCTTGAGCTGTTATTGTCTATTAATGTTCTGTATTATGTCATGTTTTGTGTGGACCCCAGGAAGAGTAGCTGCTGCTTTGGCAACAGCTAATGGGGATCCTAATAAAACGGAAGAAAACGGAGTCAAACAGGGAAGGACTACCTGCACTCGTCCAATAAGAAAAGCTTGTTTTTCGACTTCCGTTTCAAAACATTTTGCTGTCGTTTGCCCTAATGAATATAACCCTGCTCTAACCAGCCAGATGCCTTAGCCAGCAGATACACTACATAAGCCCACCACAGAGATCAGTGGAGGCTGTTGAGGGGAGGACGGCTCATAATAATGGCTGGAATGAAGTCAGTGGAATGGTATCAACCACGTCCTCCCCTCAGCAGCCTCCACTGACAGAGATATACTAGATAAGCCCACCACAGATATATATTACATAAGCCCACCACAGAGATATATTACATAAGCCCACCACAGAGATATATTTCATAAGCCCACCACAGAGATATATTACATAAGCCCACCACAGAGATATATTACATAAACCCACCACAGAGATATATTACATAACCCCACCACAGAGATATATTACATAAGCCCACCACAGAGATATATTACATAAACCCACCACAGAGATATATTACATAAGCCCACCACAGAGATATATTACATAAACCCACCACAGAGATATATTACATAAGCACACCACAGAGATATATTTCATAAGCCCACCACAGAGATCAGTGGAGGCTGTTGAGGGGAGGACGGCTCATAATAATGGCTGGAATGAAGTCAGTGGAATGGTATCAACCACGTCCTCCCCTCAGCAGCCTCCACTGACAGAGATATACTAGATAAGCCCACCACAGAGATATATTACATAAACCCACCACAGAGATATATTACATAAGCCCACCACAGAGATATATTACATAAGCCCACCACAGAGATATATTTCATAAGCCCACCACAGAGATATATTACATAAGCCCACCACAGAGATATATTACATAAGCCCACCACAGAGATATATTACATAAGCCCACCACAGAGATATATTACATAAGCCCACCACAGAGATATATTACATAAGCCCACCACAGAGATATATTACATAAACCCACCACAGAGATATATTACATAAGCCCACCACAGAGATATATTTCATAAGCCCACCACAGAGATATATTACATAAGCCCACCACAGAGATATATTACATAAGCCCACCACAGAGATATACTACATAAGCCCACCACAGAGATATATTACATAAGCCCACCACAGAGATATATTACATAAGCCCACCACAGAGATATATTACATAAGCCCACCACAGAGATATATTACATAAGCCCACCACAGAGATATACTACATAAACCCACCACAGAGATATATTACATAAGCCCACCACAGAGATATACTACATAAACCCACCACAGAGATATATTACATAAACCCACCACATATATATATTACATAAACCCACCACAGAGATATATTACATAAGCCCACCAAAGAGATATATTACATAAGCCCACCACAGAGATATATTACATAAACCCACCACAGAGATATATTACATAAACCCACCACATAGATATATTACATAAACCCACCACAGAGATATATTACATAAACCCACCACAGAGATATATTACATAAGCCCACCACAGAGATATATTACATAAGCCCACCACAGAGATATATTACATAAGCCCACCACAGAGATATACTACATAAACCCACCACAGAGATATATTACATAAACCCACCACAGAGATATATTACATAAACCCACCACAGAGATATACTACATAAACCCACCACAGAGATATATTACATAAACCCACCACAGAGATATACTATATAAACCCACCACAGATATATATTACATAAACCCACCACAGAGTTATACTACATAAGCCCACCACAGATATATATTACATAAACCCACCACAGAGATATACTACATAAACCCACCACATATATATATTACATAAACCCACCACAGAGATATACTACATAAACCCACCACAGAGATATACTACATAAACCCACCACAGATATATATTACATAAACCCACCACAGAGATATACTACATAAACCCACCACAGACCACTCAAGGCATTGCAATGGTGAGTTAAACAGTATTGTGGCCAAAGGAGACCAGTAATAAATAGCTTTCCAATTAAACAGTCAATGGGGCTCAATAGTGTGGCCATCGAGAGAAAGAGAGGGCTTTTATGGTCACAGACAGACAGACAGACAGGCAGGCAGACAGGCAGGCAGGCAGGCAGGCAGGCAGGCAGGCAGGCAGACAGACAGACAGACAGACAGACAGACAGACAGACAGACAGACAGACAGACAGATAGACAGATAGATAGATGCCTCTATGGTTCTGCTCCGTTTAGCCTTCCCCACTCTCAGAGATTTACAGACCAACAGGCATGGACTCAGTATGTATCCCAGCCCAGGAAAGCCCATAGCCCAGCACAGCAGAGCTTAGTCCTAGCCTACCCCTGCCCAGTCCATAGCCAGTCTTACCTGTAGCCTAGCCTAGTAGCTTAGCTTATTCTAGCTTATAGTTGCTGGGCCCAGGACAACCCTAGCCAGAGTGACTGTGTGAGAGAGGCTAATTCTGCAACCTGGAATTTTAATTTAGGGGCACCAGTGCGCCTACAAAAACATCACCCAGATGATAATTGTTGCAATGATTACTTCACTGTATGGAAGCCCCTGAGTTCCATGGAGAACACACTGAGCGCAGATTCATTTACATTTTACATTTTAGTCATTTAGCAGACGCTCTTATCCGACTTATATTACATATAAGCGACTTACAGTTAGTGAGTGCATACATTTTCATGACTGTCATGCTTGCACCATTACTACAAAGAAAACAGCTTGTTACCTCAAATATTTGTCATTTCTTTGTGTGCTCCTACATCTTTCAAGTTGGCGCACACGTGCTCCTTGTAAAAAAGGTCCGCGTAGAGCCCTGTGTATGACTGTGGGGTGTACGCTTGGTTGACCACCAGTATTATCCCTGGCATGGCCTGATAGTGGTGCCACCATAGAGATACATTACTGATAAATTCACAGAACTGTGGGAACATAGAAATAAAATCTGTAGAACAGACATCCCCATTCAAGTCAAGACTCCACGCCTGTTCTAGCAATTATATGTCTATGTGTGGCAAGGCTGTTGGAGAGAGATTTCGCCCTTAGAGAACTAGGTCTGTGATTCCAGATGAGTGATTCCAGGGCTGTTAGTTGACTTGCATTAGACCAGTGAGCTAGTGAAAAGCTAATGGTAGACAAGCCAATATGAGGGGTGGACATTAAGAACACAAGGGCTGAGTTAGCCTAAAAAACACAATAGAGACTTCTCTAATCTGTGTCTACCCATCCCTCCCTTTGAATGTCAATCCAAAGGGACTGATAGTGTCTGCTTGCAGTACACACTATAGGCTTATAGTACACACTACATAGGGAATAGGGTGCTGTTTGAGACACAGCCAGTGATGCAGTGAGGAACCACAAGGCACTTGGATGAACCCTGTGTGGCTCACAGGAAGTGCAGTACCCTAGGGCAGAGCGTGGTTCTCCCTGCTCCTCTCCATCCACCCCTACATTCCTCCATGGCCGGGCTCTGCTGGGGATGAAGGGATGAAGAAGTGCCTGATCTGTCTCTGAGCTGCCTCAGACTCTAACCCCCTCTCCTCTCCTCTCCTCTCCTCTCCTCTCCTCTCCTCTCCTCTCCTCTCCTCTCCTCTCCTCTCCTCTCCTCTCCTCTCCTCTCCTCTCCTCTCCTCTCCTCTCCTCTCCTCTCCTCTCCTCTCCTCTCCTCTCCTCTCCTCTCCTCTCCTCTCCTCTCCTCTCCTCTCTTCTCCTCTCTACTCTACTCTACTCTACTCTACTCTTCTCTTCTCCTCTCTTTTCTCCCACAGACTTGGAAAAGAGCTCTGTTTCAGCTAGACTGCCTGACAGAGAGAATGACACTTGAAAGCCGTGTGTGTGTGTGTGTGTGTGTGTGCATCTGCGTATCTTTGTGTCAGGTATTTATGTGGGTGTTTGTGGTTTTGTGTGTGTGTGTGTGTGTGTGTGTGTGTGTGTGTGTGTGTGTGTGTGTGTGTGTGTGTGTGTGTGTGTACACGTGTGCGAACAGGTTTTCTTGGGAAGACTCTGACTTGGAGCGAGGATACCAGCGGGGATTAAGCTGGATGGGGTCTCACTGTGTTTTTGGTGTGTGTGTGTGTGTGTGTGTGTGTGTGTGTGTGTGTGTGTGTGTGTTGTCTCGCTCATTTATATAATCACGTTTGAAATGCCCATCCTTCACTCATGCCCAGGGTAGGGACAACTCGCTCACATGTTCAACTAAAACACACACAGACACACACATACACCCTCACGTGCACACCGAAGTACACAATACACACATATTCAAAAGATTAGGAAAGGCGCACTAATGGTTTGACACACAAAAACACTCATCCGTACGTAATGAAACAGTCACGTGTACAGACATGATGCAGTACTAAACTGAATCCATGATGCACTTGAGCCATAACAAAACGTCCCCCTGGTTAACTAGCTATCTGCATTGATATACACAGACACTCCCATCACCCATCCTCTTTCTTCCTCAAGTGCCATACCGACACACACACACGAACTTGCACGCATGCGCACGCACACACACAAACAAACCATCGCTCCCCCTCCTCCCCCCACCTGACCCTCACCCCTAATTTCCATCTCTTTGGAATCTCCCATCAGCAGAGGGGTTGGTACTGCGTAATGACACCCACTGAATAAACCATAGCCCCCCCCCCCACCCACCCCAACGCCATGATACGGCCTTACGTAACAGGCCCACTTTCACAGCCACACACTCACAGTTAGACTGCAGCTAGCTACGGCTAACCACTAACTAAGGCTATACTGGGGAGAGAGGGGGAGAGAGGGAGGAGGGGAGGCTGAGGAACAGGAGCGAGATGAAGGAATGGGAGCAAGGGGTGGGAGGGTGAGAGGTGAGGGTAGAGAGAGTGAAAGGAGGGATGATGGGAGGAGGGGAGAGAGACGTAAAAGGGACACACTGGGGAGAGGGAGGAGAGGGAGAGAAAAATGGGAGCAAGGGGGAAGGGTGAAATGAGGGAGGGAGAGGCAAGAAGTGAGGTGGGGAAGGAGAGGAGAAGAGAGAGGAAAGATGGGAGAGAGAGGAGGAGGGGAAGGAGAATGGTATAAAAGAAAAGGACAGATGGGAACAAGGAGAGGAGGTGAGAGAGTGGCAAACAGGAAAGTGGGATAGAAAGAAGAAATGAAGAAAAAGAAAGGCAGGTGGACAGACAGACAGACAGACAGACAGACAGACAGACAGACAGACAGACAGACAGACAGACAGACAGACAGACAGACAGACAGACAGGGAGTAGGAGGGGAGAGAGGAGAATGGAGAGCAGGAGGAAATGGGTGAAGAGGGACTCTGAGAGAAAGGGAGTGAGAAAAAAAGGTCTAGTCAGAGTGTAGGGGGGCTGGGAGAGAGGAGGATTCAGGGACATGTTCTATTCAGCGACCCTGCAGCAGCTATTTGGAACCTCAATGAAAGCTACCATGCAGCAGCTATTTGGAACCTCTTTTAAAGCTTGGATGCCACACAGAAACACAGGGAAAGACCTGGGAAAGGCTCCAGGAAAAACATGCTCTCTCAGTATTCTGGATTTTGGCCCACCATCCACATTATCCTCTGCATTATTAGCCACATTATCATCAACATACAATAGCTGAAAGAGCTGGCACTGGCAATGCCTTCAGTTTACTGCCAAACACATAATTTTATCAACACGGGAATCCGCATGAAAGTTAACTACCCATCCTATTGCCAGCAGCGTACAGTACACACACACACACACACACACACACACACACACACACACACACACACACACACATACACACACACACACACTACTGTATGGTATTCTGGAGGAAGGAATCTTTATTGAGGTGTGCCTTCCCAGTCTGTTTCTGTTCCAGCTGCTCCAGATTGAAACCCAGTAGGATACTACCAGAGAGGATTTGGACCATCTGTAGATGATACTGCCTGTTTTAGTTTGGTTGACTGTGGATTCAATCAAGGTCAAACACAAGACTGGTCATTACAACTTTTACTGACTGTGTGTGTAGGTGCGGGCCCGTGCAGATGTGCAGGAGCTGCGCCAGTGGTAGAGGGAGCTTAGAGAGGATAACCGTGACATCGTCAAAACGGTCCAAGAATTCTGGGCTCACCATGAGAGCCGGGGTGAGAGAACACACACACACACACACAGGTAACTGACAAAATAATGGAAACACTTGAGTATATGAGGTAGGGATGGGCACGGTTATTTGGATATTCGAATGTCCGAATGGACGTTAGTATTTGAATATTAATTTTTGAAGAAGAAAACAAATAATGCGTCTATTTTAACAATGAAAAGGCTTTGTCTAAATTGTATTATCTATGTGACATTGCTACACACAAGGATATGCCATGACATTTGACATTCTTAATTCAATAAAACAATCTTTTGAATGTAGTTTTTATGACATGTGCCCCATAAAAGTACATACCGTAGTAGCCTATACGGGTTTCACGCATTTGTTATTGTCGGCCAATCAAAGTGGTACTGTCTACATTCAGTGGCTCCATGTGTAGTAAGCAACATGGGAGATCTCTAATCAATGCAAAATGGAATTAAAATGACAGAATTAAGTTAGTTAAATGAGAAGGAGTAGGCTACAACTACGAGCAACCATCAGGTAGGCTGTTTTTTAATCTGAGGGGAGATGCTGCTGAGGAGAGAGCGAGAGAGCGAGAGAGTGGGAGAGAGGGAGAGAGGAAAGGAGAGAATGAGGGCAGGAGAGGGAGGAGAGGGAGGGGGAAGAAATATGGGAAGTGAAGGAGATAGAAGAGAAAATGTCTGCAGGGTTCAGGATGTCTTTGTGTGACACACACAGAGAGAGAGAGAGAGAGAGAGAGAGAGAGAGAGAGAGAGAGAGAGAGAGAGAGAAGAGAGAGAGGGAGAGAGGGAGGGGGGAGGGCGATTGCACACGTCTTCAGAAAGAGAGGGAGGCAGGAAAGAAGGAGAGAGAGAATGAAAATGTCAGCAGGGCTCAGGGTGTGTGTGTGTTTGTGTGTGTGTGTGTGTGTGTGTGTGTGTGTGTGTGTGTGTGTGTGTGTGTGTGTGTATGTGTGTGTGTAGTGTAGAGCAGCTGGGAATGTAGGCCCTATTCCAGAGAGAGAACCCTGAGCCCTTAATGGCTGACTGGCTGGCATTCCTGGGAGAACAACACAGCTATGTCCTTGACAACACACACACACTTTACAAATATACAAATGAACACACACAGAGACTGACACACACAAACATAACCACATACTCAATACATACAGAAGCACAGATTATAATGCAAAGACAACCAAAAGCACATACATGCAGAGAACGTCTCCCTCACATACACACATACAAACATATATGCTCAAACATACATACACACAGGCAGATGTTTTAAAAACCCTGCACATAGCATGTTATTATTATTATTTATTATTATATGTCTACCTTTGTTTTAGACACACAAACACTCCACTCACACACACATCAGTGTTTTCTACATTGACCACCACATTGAGGCACACATTCCAAAACAACAAAGGCATACGCCACACACATCCAACACTGGTACACAACACTCCTGCTGCGTGAAGCGAGTGCTGACCTGACATTCTAGCAGGGGGCCTGGGGAGGCTGTGGGAGCACAGAAACACACCTGAACTTATGTTCTCAATGGAGATGGACCTCTTTATCTCTCAGCATCAGCACCTGTTGTCAATGGAGACCTCTCTCTCTACCTCTCAACAGCAGCACCTGAATACAGTATTCTCAATGGGGAGGCCCTTCTCTCTATACCTGACTACAGTGTTGTCAATGCAGACCTCTCTACCTCTTCAACATAAGCACCTGACTACTGCGTTCTCAATGGATACCCCTCTCTCAACATCAGCACCACAGCTTTGTACAGTACTTGTGTGTGAGAGAGACAGGGAAAATATGAGTTAGAGATAGAGAGATACATACAGCAAGAGAGGGGAAATAGTGGGAATGGGTAAAGGGAGGAAGGGGTAGTTGGTAGAGACAGAGACGTTGCTGGGCTGTTTTTGCTGAAGTTGCAGTTTGTTTGTAGTTTTTTTGCCCGTTGTTGTTTTTGGGCGTAATGAAGCGAGAGCAGAGCAGCACATAGTGCAGAGTGACGAATGACACAAACCACAGGACAGAGACAGAAGAGGGGGAGTGTGAGAGAGATGGAGAAGAGAGAGAGAAAGACCTGAAAGAGAGGCAGACGAAAATAGAGAAATAGAGATGGGAGAGAGAGAGGAAGGAAGAGGGAGAGACATGAAAGAGGAAAGAGAAAATACATGTTAACTGTGTGATACAGCAGCTGCTGCCAGGCTGATCTCATCTGACCCAGTACCATACCATACCCATTCCACCATTACACACTTCACAGGCTGAAACACAAGCACTGGAAATGGCCTAAAGACCTTGCCATTAGGGCTGTGACGGTCCTGGAATTTTGGATGCCGGTTATTGGTCAGCCAAATGACCGCGGTCACCGCTACAATCATTTGAATAGCACATTTTAGTTTAAAAAGACGCACATTTTCTCCTCTGCTCCGCTCCTGACTGCATGTGCTGCTGCTGCAGTGAGGGGGGACTTGTTTGCTACAACACCTTGCTTGTTTCAGCAAGGAACAACAAAGTTTTATCATGTTGTAAAGAGTCCATGCTACCATGGAAAAGGACTCAACCGCACGAATGCCCGGCCATCCCACCTTCAGTCAGCTGTTCGTTCCACACACACCAAAACATTGTTATGGTGGTTATGTAAATTACTTAAAAACTTCACTGTCTGAAACATAAGCCCTGGAAAGGACTTAGATTGAAACATTATCACTGGAAATTGAACTAAAGACATTCTGAAACATAAGCACTGGAAACAAGTAGGAAAAAACATTAATACTGAGGCCCTTGGTCTTGACAGGGTTCTCAGACATGGCCGCCACATGTGGCGCCTGGAGGTCAGGGGTCAGCTGACAGGTGCAGAGCTCAGCGCCACATTAATCTATCTCCTCGTGTCCTTGACCTCCTCGTTTATCATGTGAGGAATGTATCTCTGATGACGGTTCAGTGAACACGACAACATAACAAAGCTAGCTATCCCATAGCTTGATAACTCAACAACAGGGTTGGGGTCAATTCCATTTCAATTCAGGACATAAACTAATATTCCAATTCCAAATCAAATTTTTCTCAATACTTTTTCATTTACTTCTTGTTTACTTAAATGAATTGAAGTTGACAACAAACCTGCTCAACAAACACAGTCATTACCCAGTGGTGGAAAAAGTACCCACTTTTCATACTTTAGTAAAGGTAAAGATACCTTAATAGAAATTGACTCAAGTAAAAATGAAGTCACCCAGTAAAATACTACTTGAGTAAAAGTCTAAAAGTATTTGGTTTTAAATATACTTAAGTATCAAAAGTAAAAGTAAAAGTATAAATAATTTATAATTATATAAAGCAAACCAGACGGCATCATTTTCTTGTTTTTTATTATTATTTACAGATAGCCAGGGGCACGCTCCAACACTCAGACATCATTAACAAACGAGGCATGTGTTTAGTGAGTCGGCCAGGTCAGAGGCAGTAGGGATGACCAGGGATGTTCTCTTGATAAGTGGGTGAATTACACCATTTTCCTGACCTGCTAAGCATTCAAAATGTAACTTTTGTAAGTACTTTTGGGTGTCAGGGAAAATGTATGGAGTAAAAAGTACATACTTTTCTTTAGGAATGTAGTGAAGTAAAAGTAAAAGTTGTAAAAAATATAAATAGTAAAGTAAAGCTCAGATACCCCAAAACACTACTTAAGTAGTACTTTCAAGTATTTTTACTTAAGTACTTTACACCACTGTCATTACCACAGTGTAAACATAGCAAACCAACATAAACAACATTGTGTCTGTGACGTCTATAACACAAATCATTTTTTCTCTCTCTCTGTGTTTGAGTATTGTAACTGGTCAAATATAAAGCACTCTATTCTATTCAAGAAAGCTTTGCATCTATGATGTCACGTCTATTGTCTATTACTGAGGCTAACAATAGAACAGGCCTGGCAGCTGTCACCATGAGCCAGTGTTCAAACCTCTGAATCGTGTGTGTGTGCGTGTGCGTGTGTGTGTGTGTGTGGATAAACTGTATGTTTGGTTTATTTTGTTATATTTTGTTCTATTCTTCCCTAGTGAGCTAGGCCCTCAATGACCTCAGGGGGGACTCCACCATCCCTCAGACCCCTCAGCCCAGCGGTGGGTACTCCAACTCGGGCGTGTCCATCCAGGTGGTCTCCCCCACCCCCCCAGAGCACCGGGGTCCACACCCCCACATTCCAGATGAGTCCTGAGAGCACCGAGTAACTGACCTCCAGCCTGCAGCGAGTAGAGGAGCTGACCAGGGAGGAGAGGACACTAACTGACTCACTGACCCTGCCCGAGGCTGCTTCTGCTGCGCTCACTGCATTAGCCACCGCTATGGACGCCTTTTCCCCATCCTTAGGGAGCCACTGAAAGGCCATAGAGACTGAGGCGATGTGTCCCACAAATGGCACCCTATTCCCTATACCAGGGCTGCCCAATCCTGGTCCTGGAGGGCTGAAATACTTCTGGTTTTCATCCCCTCCTTCTAATCAGGGACTAATTCAGACCTGGGACACCAGGTGAGTGCAACGAGCTACCAGGTAGAAACTAAAACCAGAAATGTTTCATGTTCCAGGACCAGGATTGGGCCTGCCCTATACAGTGCACTACTTGACCAACTACCTGTCCCTCCATATTGTTTGTGTGGCTAGGGATCTTGCCGACTACGCCAACTGGTCAAAAGTAGTGCACCTTACAGGGAATAGGGTGCTATTTTAGCAGAGCACGGCAGAGCATGACATGGACATCATCAATGTTATATCAAAATCACCACCTCACAGAGAATACACATTTACACACTATTACTGACAAACTACTGATGAAGAGTATAGGTTACACACTAATATTAGAAACTGTATCGATAAGTACTGTAAAGATGACTAGACACTCTGGTAGTCACCAGCACAATGGCTTTGCTTCTAATCACCTCTCCTTCATAGCGCATAGAAATATACAAATATTTCCTGTATTTGTCACTTCCTTTTTCCATGAACAGGGTGATAATAATGCTTCGGCTCAGGAAACAGACAAATGTTTCCACAAAAAAACAGGAATTTAGGGCAGAGAAAAGGGTGAGAGCAGATGAACAGAATAGCACATTATTTTTCCACCTAAGTCTTGTGTCCTGCGAGTCAGGAAGCTGAATGACCCTGTTGATGGAAAGAGAATGAGAAAGAGAGATCTGAGAAGAGTGATCTCTCAGTGACTGAGAGCAAGCTGTTAAACAGTACAGCAATAAAACACTGAAAATGACTAGATACAGTGTGATGTATTTTACTCATGGACCTTTTAGAGACCATTGACAGTCCATTGGTTTTGAGAGTGTAATTCAGTGTATTGGCATTATATCCACTGTTATTTGTCTGAGGCACTTACCTGCAAAGACCGAGCTCTTGAAGGCCTCACAGTTTTCAATTGGACCAAATCACAGAGCATAACAGCGGGGTGGCCCTGTGATGGACAGCTGTCTGAGACAATCCTGATGCAGCAGCCCCCAGGAGGCCCAGTCCAGGGAAGGGAGGGAGATGTATCTCAGTCAGTAGGTAATTGGATGCCCGGGGCACAGCTGCCACTGGGTTAGGGCGAGGCGATAAAACAGCTCATTTCATTTCGAGGACATTTGATAGGCCTGAGCAATCAGCACTCCACAGTAGGGCTTGGCTGGCTGGTTGGCTGGCTTGCTGGAAGCAGTGGGTCCAGTTGCATGGTGAAACTGGATCACATAGCAGCGGGTAGGTAGCATTAGCCCATCTGGTAGCAGGGCTGCTCTACCAGTTTCAAGGTTACTGCATGCACTGGCATGAAAGCTTTAGCCTGGTCTCAGATCTGTATGTGCTTTAGTCAACTCTGACTGGCTGAGGAGTAATCTGGGGAGAAAGTAACTCTGGCTGAGGAGTAGTCTGGGGAGAAAGTAACTCTGGCTGAGGAGTAGTCTGGGGAGACGGTAACTCTGGCTGGGGAGTAGTCTGGGGAGACGGTAACTCTGGCTGGGGAGTAATCTGGGGAGAAAGTAACTCTGGCTGAGGAGTAGTCTGGGGAGACGGTAACTCTGGCTGGGGAGTAGTCTGGGGAGAAGGTAACTCTGGCTGAGGTGTAGTCTGGGGAGACGGTAACTCTGGCTGAGGAGTAGTCTGGGGAGAAGGTAACTGGCTGGGGAGTTGTCTGGAGAGAAGTTAACTGTCTGAGAAGTAGTCTGGGGAGAAGCTAACTCTGGCTGGGGAGTAGTCTGGGGAGAAGGTAACTCTGGCTGGAGAGTAGTCTGGGGAAAAGGTAACTGTCTGAGAAGTAGTATGGGGAGAAGCTAACTCTGTCTGGGGAGTAGTCTGGGGAGAAGGTAACTCTGGCTGAGGAGTAGTCTGGGAAGAAGGTAACTCTGGCTGAGGAGTAGTCTGGGGAGAAGGTAACTCTGGCTGAGGAGTAGTCTGGGGAGAAGGTAACTCTGGCTGAGGAGTAGTTTAGGGAGAAGGTAACTGGCTGAGGAGTAGTCTGGGGAGAAGGTAACTCTGGCTGAGGAGTAGTCAGGGGAGAAAGTAACTCTGGCTGAGGAGTAGTCAGGGGAGAAGGTAACTCTGGCTGAGGAGTAGTCAGGGGAGAAGGTTACTCTGGCTGAGGAGTAGTCAGGGGAGAAGGTAACTGGCTGAGGAGTAGTCTGGGGAGAAGGTAACTCTGGCTGGGCAGTAGTCTGGGGAGAAGGTAACTCTGGCTGAGGAGTAGTCTGGGGAGAAGGTAACTCTGGCTGGGCAGTAGTCTGGGGAGAAGGTAACTCTGGCTGGGCAGTAGTCTGGGGAGAAGGTAACTCTGGCTGGGCAGTAGTCTGGGGAGAAGGTAACTCTGGCTGAGGAGTAATCTGGGGAGAAGGTAACTCTGGCTGGGCAGTAGTCTGGGGAGAAGGTAACTCTGGCTGGGCAGTAGTCTGGGGAGAAGGTAACTCTGGCTGAGGAGTAGTCTGGGGAGAAGGTAACTCTGGCTGAGGAGTAGTCTGGGGAGAAGGTAACTCTGGCTGAGGAGTAGTCTGGGGAGAAGGTAACTCTGGCTGAGGAGTAGTCTGGGGAGAAGGTAACTCTGGCTGAGGAGTAGTCTGGGGAGAAGGTAACTCTGGCTGATTAGTAGTCTGGGGAGAAGGTAACTCTGGCTGAGGAGTAGTCTGGGGAGAAGGTAACTCTGGCTGAGGAGTAGTCTGGGGAGAAGGTAACTCTGGCTGAGTAGTAGTCTGGGGAGAAGGTAACTCTGGCTGGACAGTAGTCTGGGGAGAAGGTAACTCTGGCTGGAGAGTAGTCTGGGGAAAAGGTAACTGTCTGAGAAGTAGTACGGGGAGAAGCTAACTCTGTCTGGGGAGTAGTCTGGGGAGAAGGTAACTCTGGCTGAGGAGTAGTCTGGGAAGAAGGTAACTCTGGCTGAGGAGTAGTCTGGGGAGAAGGTAACTCTGGCTGAGGAGTAGTCTGGGGAGAAGGTAACTCTGGCTGAGGAGTAGTCTGGGGAGAAGGTAACTCTGGCTGAGGAGTAGTCAGGGGAGAAGGTAACTCTGGCTGAGGAGTAGTCAGGGGAGAAGGTAACTCTGGCTGAGGAGTAGTCAGGGGAGAAGGTTACTCTGGCTGAGGAGTAGTCAGGGGAGAAGGTAACTGGCTGAAGAGTAGTCTGGGGAGAAGGTAACTCTGGCTGAGGAGTAGTCTGGGGAGAAGGTAAGTGGCTGAGGAGTAGTCTGGGGAGAAGGTAAGTGGCTGAGGAGTAGTCTGGGGAGAAGATAAGTCTGGCTGGGCATTAATATGTGAAGAAGGTAACTATGGCTGAGGATTAGTCTGGGGAGAAGGTAACTCTGTCTGAGGAGTAGTCTGGAGAGAAGGTAACTCTGGCTGAGGAGTAGTCTGGGGAGAAGGTAACTGGCTGGGCAGTAATCTGGGGAGAAGGTAACTGGCTGGGGAGTAGTCTGGAGAGAAGATAACTGTCTGAGAAGTTGTCTGGGGAGAAGCTAACTCTGGCTGGGGAGTAGTCTGGGGAGAAGGTAACTCTGGCTGAGGAGTAGTCTGGGTAGAAGGTAACTCTGGCTGAGGAGTAGTCTGGGGAGAAGGTAACTGGCTGAGGAGTAGTCTGGGGAGAAGGTAACTCTGGCTGAGGAGTAGTCTGGGGAGAAGGTAACTCTGGCTGAGGAGTAGTCAGGGGAGAAAGTAACTCTGGCTGAGGAGTAGTCAGGGGAGAAGGTAACTCTGGCTGAGGAGTAGTCAGGGGAGAAGGTTACTCTGGCTGATGAGTAGTCTGGGGAGAAGGTAACTCTGGCTGGGCAGTAGTCTGGGGAGAAGGTAACTCTGGCTGGGCAGTAGTCTGGGGAGAAGGTAACTCTGGCTGGGCAGTAGTCTGGGGAGAAGGTAACTCTGGCTGGGCAGTAGTCTGGGGAGAAGGTAACTCTGGCTGAGGAGTAGTCTGGGGAGAAGGTAACTCTGGCTGGGCAGTAGTCTGGGGAGAAGGTAACTCTGGCTGGGCAGTAGTCTGGGGAGAAGGTAACTCTGGCTGAGGAGTAGTCTGGGGAGAAGGTAACTCTGGCTGAGGAGTAGTCTGGGGAGAAGGTAACTCTGGCTGAGGAGTAGTCTTGGGAGAAGGTAACTCTGGCTGAGGAGGAGTTTAGGGAGAAGGTAACTGGCTGAGGAGTAGTCTGGGGAGAAGGTAACTCTGGCTGAGGAGTAGTCAGGGGAGAAAGTAACTCTGGCTGAGGAGTAGTCAGGGGAGAAGGTAACTCTGGCTGAGGAGTAGTCAGGGGAGAAGGTTACTCTGGCTGAGGAGTAGTCAGGGGAGAAGGTAACTGGCTGAGGAGTAGTCTGGGGAGAAGGTAACTCTGGCTGGGCAGTAGTCTGGGGAGAAGGTAACTCTGGCTGAGGAGTAGTCTGGGGAGAAGGTAACTCTGGCTGGGCAGTAGTCTGGGGAGAAGGTAACTCTGGCTGGGCAGTAGTCTGGGGAGAAGGTAACTCTGGCTGGGCAGTAGTCTGGGGAGAAGGTAACTCTGGCTGAGGAGTAATCTGGGGAGAAGGTAACTCTGGCTGGGCAGTAGTCTGGGGAGAAGGTAACTCTGGCTGGGCAGTAGTCTGGGGAGAAGGTAACTCTGGCTGAGGAGTAGTCTGGGGAGAAGGTAACTCTGGCTGAGGAGTAGTCTGGGGAGAAGGTAACTCTGGCTGAGGAGTAGTCTGGGGAGAAGGTAACTCTGGCTGAGGAGTAGTCTGGGGAGAAGGTAACTCTGGCTGAGGAGTAGTCTGGGGAGAAGGTAACTCTGGCTGATTAGTAGTCTGGGGAGAAGGTAACTCTGGCTGAGGAGTAGTCTGGGGAGAAGGTAACTCTGGCTGAGGAGTAGTCTGGGGAGAAGGTAACTCTGGCTGAGTAGTAGTCTGGGGAGAAGGTAACTCTGGCTGGGCAGTAGTCTGGGGAGAAGGTAACTCTGGCTGGGCAGTAGTCTGGGGAGAAGGTAACTCTGGCTGAGGAGTAGTCTGGGGAGAAGGTAACTCTGGCTGGGCAGTAGTCTGGGGAGAAGGTAACTCTGGCTGAGTAGTAGTCTGAGGAGAAGGCGGAAGCACATACAGACCAGGCTATGACATCTTGGGGATTGGTCACAAAATAGGAAAAGTCACAATGCAACTTTTTTTTCTTCTAATCAGGGCCTCAACTGTTGTGTATATAAGTCCTTCTGTACTAGGTATGGGAAAGGGTGGAGGGTAGTACTGCACTTCAGAGAGGTTACCTGCACTACTCTGAAGATCTGTATTTCAATTTGGCCTATATATCTGTCAATGTCACCTCCCAGTGACGTCTTGACAAACCAACTGAACAGCTTCAACACAGCCATGTTCAATGTCTGGAACAGAGTGTAAGGAGCAGTGGACGAATCAGTCTTGATACCTGTCACTTCAGGGTCCCAGTAATTCACTATGGACTCTATAGTGGTCGTATATTACCAATGCTATGTCCCAAATGGTACCCGCACCCTATTCCATACATAGTGCACTACTTTTGACCAGAGCTCTATGTAGGGAATAGGGTGCCATTTGGGACGCTTTGGGACAGAGCTCCAGTGGGCCTGTTCTTGTTTAGAAATAAAAACATGATCCATCGAAAGTAGTTAACTACAAACATGACACTTTATTGAACGTTTGCCTGAATCGGTTACAGAAACAGAGAGTTAACTGTTTTTTCTTCTAATTAGGGGAAACATAGTTCTATACATATGCATGCTGCGTCACTGCACAGTCACAGCTGTGAAAACCAATACCACCCCCGTCAGATGCCCCGGATGGAACAGTCCGAAGGCAAGACAATTCAGGAGTGGACAAGTCAAGGACATGTCAAACCCAGACAAGAGGGGTGTTTACAAATGGGGCTGCCCAGTGGAAAAAAACTAATTTGACAGAACAGTAGTATGTGCAAAATCTCACCCTAATTTGTTCATAACATCTTTATAAACACAGAGATGAAAATCTAGATCTTTAGTCATTTCGTATAGATTTCCTTCCAAACTGGCAGGGGGTACAGTATTTGGGTATTCTGATGATGTCACAAGCAACTCCAATAGGTTATTTGTGGGCCCTTTGGCCTATTTTGGACCCTATCCCCTGACATCCCCTACAGTTCTCTCTCTTTTAGAACTCTCTCTCTCTCTCTCTCTCTCTCTCTCTCTCTCTCTCTCTCTCTCTCTCTCTCTCTCTCTCTCTCTCTCTCTCTCTCTCTCTGTCGTGTTCAAGAAAGCACAGACATAAAACTGTGTCATCTGACATACGCTGAAAAATATGTTTTTTGTCACATGACCTTGACATAAATATAATTAGTATTTAACAGTACGTCTGAGAGAAACGTATTTACATGTATAAATGGTAATGAGCATGCACAGATAGGTAGTCATCGACGAGTGCAAAAATCTACTAAGTAACAACTTTTTACTTTTTTTGTACTCCACATTGAGTGAAAACATCACAAGATTGAAGAATTGAAACCCGCCCCTCTTCGGTTCTGGGAGGGTGAATCTCCACAGTTGTTCCTTGCTTGTTGTCCACCCACAGCCCTGAGGACAGGACCCGTGTTCACAAAGCATCTTAGGGTAGGAGTGCTGATCTAGGATCAAGTCTCTCCTGTCCATATAATCTTATTCAGTGTTATCTAAAAGGCAGAACTGATCCTATGCCAGCACTCGGAGGCTGTAGCCTGTCCCACTGGAGCCTTGCACAGTGCAGTCAGAACGGGCCTGGGTCTGGCCCGAAGAGGCCCGAACAAAGCCTGCCCTGGCATGAAGCCCTGTGGGTTAGGGCCATAGATAGAATAGCCAATCTAGTAATTATATTTATATG
Organism: Coregonus lavaretus; assembly: GCF_964263955.1. NCBI lineage: Eukaryota > Metazoa > Chordata > Actinopteri > Salmoniformes > Salmonidae > Coregonus > Coregonus lavaretus. The sequence goes on along the minus strand of NC_140015.1, from coordinate 32,276,287 downwards.
GTTAGGCCTACATGTAGTGCCTGCCTACCTACCCATCAGTGGAGGCTGGTGGGAGAAGCTATAGGAGGACAAGCTCATTGTAATGGCTGGAATGGAATTATGGAACGTTATCAAACACATCAAACATATGGAAACCACATGTTTGACTCCATTCCATTAATTCCATTCCAGCCATTACAATGAGCATGTCCTCCTATAGCTCCTCCCACCAGCCTCCACTGCTACCCACCCCCAGTGAAGGGCCATCCTGTAACCCAATGACCCAGGATTACACCAAAAGACCCTTGGGTCATACCATCTCTGGCCATCGGCGGGGGTCATAGGTCATAGATCAGAGGTCATTGTACCATCCCTGCTCTGCTCTCTGCATCACCCTATAATATCACAGACACAGTAGTCATTATCTATGAAGTGCAAAACAACAAGTATTTTTGATTAGCATTATGCAACGAATGTCATATCTCTGAAAAATGTATTACGTTTCCCCATATAATAAAAACTGCTACAGCAGACAGTGAAACATGTCTTGACAGAGGATACTGTATAGGAGATTTCCAAGGTTGTCGCGAGAAGGGAAAAACCACACCCAAAGTTAGCTAGATCCCTCACAGACAGACCGTTGTATGTTTTTGAACGTTAATAATCTAATAAAATGAAATTAAAAACATGGCTAGCATCTTCAAAACTGTTTTAAAATACTAGTTAAAAAGAATAAAGAAAGAAACCAGCAAGAGCAAAAGAAAAAAGCTATATGACAATAAAATAAAAACAATAAAAATCAATCCAGTCACAAATCCGATAAAATAAAAATAAAAACATTATTACAGTAGTCAGATGTCCAGTGGTTTATATAATAATATATTAGGCTGGTGTCAAAAAAAACATAATCTACAGTAAAAAAGTAAAAATAACCAAAACAAGCTATACAACACTACTATATACAGCACACAGCGTGTCTCTCTCTCGTAAGGGGAGAGCTGGTAAGTATGTAAGGGAGAGGGAGACTGAAAACAGAGATCTTGCTGTAACACAAGAGTCTTTCTTGGCACAGAAAACGGTAGTTACCAGCACAGACGGACGAGAGGAGAGGAGCTTCTCAAAGATAAGGAGGACAGCACAGAGCAGTACTGCCTTCCCCACAGACACACACACACACACACACACAGACTGTACACACGCACACACACAGAGACTGTACACACACACACACACACACACACACACACACACTGGGGAAAGAGCCATTTTGTCACACAGATACGTGGGCTGATTGGGGGGGAAGTCACAGCAATGTAGCCGTCACACAGACTATTGTAACCCCTCAGGACTGGCTCCTCCCTTCCTCTCTCTCTAGCTACCCATCCCCCTTTCCTTCTCCAGTCCTCCCCACAGGCTTATATTTGATCTCTCACAGGATACGATATCTGATCATTCACAGGGGTCAGGACACCTGCAGTTCCAGACCCCAGTCAGGGCTCGTCTATATATAGGCTGACGGTCACAGTATGGGGGTTATGTATCTGGAGCTGACCAAGACGTCTGGAACTCTGGATCCATTTCTCAGGCTCACTGGAAACTAGTCTGGAGGAAATGGGAGATCCACAGCCAGGACTGGAACAGGAGTGGGGCTGTGTATTGTACAGTTGTTGTATATCCTCCCAACACTGATAAAATCATTAACACACACACGCACGAGCGCGCACACACAAACAGATAGAACACGTTTTTATCTCTATGCGCACACACGCACTTTTGAAAAAAGTAAAAAGTAAAAGGGAACACTATCTCCTCGTCGCAGACCCATTTCTCTCTGATATAAAGTGACAGTTGGTTCAGTCCTGCTGGTTCAGAAAGTCTCTGTGGTCACAGGAGAACGTGGGGGGAAAACACAGCCTGTCTGACCTATATACACAGTCCCACTGACTGACACCCTGTTCATCCAATCAGGATCCCCAGATTCCCCTGGTTCCTACTGTTCATCCAGTAGCAGCTTAGCTCTGTCCTCCAGGTGCTAGGTGAGCTGGATAGGTGTATAGTAGTTTGTGGTCATATTGTGGTTATGGTTGGTTGGACCGCAGCCTGGGTGGGTTCACAGTTTGGGGTTAGTTCTCCATGCAGGTGGAAAGATGAGTAGAAGTGAGTCCATGTTACTCAGTAGAGGTGAGTACAGGTTACCCAGTAGAGGTGAGTCCAGGTTACTCAGTAGAAGTGCGTCCAGGTTACTCAGTAGAAGTGAGTCCAGGTTACTCAGTAGAAGTGCGTCCAGGTTACTCAGTAGAAGTGCGTCCAGGTTACTCAGAGGGAGGAGGGGTGGAGCAGAACACAGTGTTTAGACAAGGAGTATTTTGGTTTTTGGGGTCCAGAGTCTTGGAGTAGAGCCAATATAGAGGGGGTACACACACACACAAACACACACACACACACACACACAGGTAACTGACAAAATAATGGAAACACTTGAGTATATGAGGTAGGGATGGGAACGGTTATTCAGATATTCAAATATCCAAATGGACGTTAGTGTTTGAAAAATATACATATATTTTAACAATGAAAAGGCTTTGTCTAAATTAAATGATCTATGTGACATTGACACAAGGATATGCCTTGACATTTTGAAATTCTTAATTCAATAAAACAATCTTTTGAATGTAGTTTTTATGACATGCGCCCCATAAAAGTACATACCGTAGTAGCCTATACGGGTTTCACGCGGTTGTTATTGTCGGCCAATCAAAGTGGCACTGTCTACATTCAGTGGCTCCATGTGTAGTAAGCAACGTGGGAGATCTCTAATCAATGCAAAATGGAATTAAAATGACAGAATTAAGTTAGTTAAATGAGAAGGAGTAGGCTACAACTACGAGCAACCATCAGGTAGGCTGTTGTTTAATCTGAATGGAGTTGTTGTAGACAAGGACGGGAAGCACAGCAACATAGCCTTAATTGCGTTTAGCCTAGGTAGCTAGCTGGCTAGCTTAGCTAGCTTCTTCAGATTGATTTGATGCAGTCAAGACAGGCTCTACCAGATGGGATGAAAGATAACCTACGGAATCTACAAGTTTGTTTAACTAGCGTGAGTCTGTATGGCTACTCTCTCTCTCGTAAAACTCACCTGCCAATCACACTGCTGCAAGCAAGCGGCACGCAAGTAGCGCAGGCAGCACAGCCAATCCAATTCCCAAGTTTAAACAACTCGATTATCCAGATATCCCCCCCAAAAACTGTGCTTCTACACAGGTGTGGTTCTTGAGTTAATTAAGCAATTAACATCCCATCATGCTTAGAGTCATGTATAAAAATGCTGGGCAGGCCATTATTTTGGAAAATATTTTGGCTACCATGGCTATGCCCCCATAGGATGACAATGCCCCCATCCACAGGGCACGAGTGGATCATTGAATGGTTTGATGAGCATGAAAACGATGTAAACCATATGCCATGGCCGTCTCAGTCACCAGATCTCAACCCAATAGAACACTTATGGGAGATTCTGGAGCGGCGCCTGAGACAGCGTTTTCCACCACCATCAACAAAACTACAAATGTTGGAATTTCTCATGGAAGAATTATGTCGCATCCCTCCAATAGAGTTCCAGACACTTGTAGAAGCTATGCCAAGGTGCATTGAAGCTGTTCTGGCTCGTGGTGCCCAACGCCCTATTAAGACACTTTATGTTGGTGTTTCCTTTATTTTGGCAGGATGGAGGACAGAGCAAAACATTCTGCTTTAGAAGAGTTTCTCCCAAAATAAACAACAAAAACAGAGCAAATATCTCAAGAGGGAGAGCGGTTTCACAGTTTTTCAGAAATTATACAGTGGCTTAGTAGTCTCATGGGAGTAAACTTGACTCATACAAAAGAAACCTGACTGTCAACATTTCAAATCTCACGTCTCCCAGATGGAAATGGTCTCCACTGCATTTGCAGCCAAAATAGGGTTATTATTAAGTCTAATATCTCCTACAGAGATTCAACTTCAAAACTACCAGTAATGTTTTGATCTGTCCTCTATACCTGCTCTCCCCCTCAGTCACACTCATTCAGTGGTTGGTTGGTGTGCTTGATTACCACAGGGTGGGTGGTGTGTGTAAGCCCTCAGTAAGTCATCAGTTTAACTGTCTGTCCCCATACACACATAGAGAGCTGGGGGGAGGGGGGGGGGAGGGGTCCTGATGGTGTCCATGTTTAGTTATCCTCTCTGGGTTATTCCTCTGTCCAAGGACCCTTCATCCCTTCTTCATCACCCCATTCTTCCTTCCTCTTCCTCTCATCCTCTTCTTCTCCATTTCTGTCCTTCACCACAGCTGCCGCCCCGTATAGGTCGGGGGTGCGGAGGGGACCTGTGAAAGGGGGGAGAGAGAGAGAAAGAGAGAGAGATGGGACGTCAGTTTGGTAATATACACATACACACACACACACACCACACGTTCCTGATAAGAGGTTGCATTTTGAATATGTGGCCTGTATCACATCTTCTAAACCCTCCTCTTTCCTCTTTTATCTTCCTCCTCTCTCCCCTTTTATCTCTTCATTCAGTCTCAGCAGCTAGTCCTCTTTAATGCAGGAGAGACCATCAGAACTCCCCCTCCTTTCCTTTCCCTACTCCCTACTAAAGCACATTAATACCACTCTGATGTAGGTGGCAGGTCTAAGAGCAGAATACTGGGAGTGAGACCATTTGGTTCACAGGAAAACGTTCCCAGAGCTTTAACTGGGCGGTGGCTCAGTGTTTTCTGGCTGATTTCTGGTTTCAGATTCTGCCTCTAATGTGGGTGGCAGGTGTCAGAGCAGAGACTGGGAGGGAGCCATTTCAAAACGTTCCCAGAGCGTAAGCTGAACATTGGCTCAGCGTTTT
>NC_140015.1:32053377-32271230 GCF_964263955.1 Coregonus lavaretus | reverse complement strand
TTCTGCTGTAGCAGCAAACAGCCGCTGGTTACCACTGGGTTACATTAACATCAATCAGCGCTTCCATAAGGATGAGTCAACTAAGCATGGCGTTAGCTCTATTCACACGCACGCACACAGACACACACTCACACATGCAGGCAAACACACACACACACACCCCTAAACACGGTGCTAGCTCTATTCATACACAGGCACGCAAACACACCACCGGCGCACACACGCACACACACACAGACGTAAGGACACACACACAGCTCTGGGTGCTGTGTTCACTCCTCATTCCTCACACCATGTTTTGTTCTGGCAGAGCCCCTGATAACCATGGTTACGCCCCATCTCTGAAAAGGCAGGAGCGAGAGAGGGAGGGAGGGAGGGAGGACAGGACAGAGGGGGTTCACTCATCCCCACACAACCATACAGACTGCTGTTTCCTCTCTCTCTCTCTCTGGCTCTGCTTTGTGACAGGGAATGGAAACCAAATTGCGTAGCTGCAGTGTACAGTACAGACTCAGAACATAGAGTAAGAAACAGGTAGTGAAGCTGAGTTCCAACACACATACAGTACTGGAGAGATATGCAACATCACCATGCTCACTCCAGTCATCCATCCATTCATTCATTCATCCATCCATTCATTCATTCATTGGTCCGCACAACTAGCCACCTATACAATCAGTCCATCAGTCCCTCTATTTCTCAGTCAATCACTCACCTACACACTCAGTCCCTCTCTTCTCCGTTCACTCACTCGCTCACTTACTCACTCACTCATTCACTCACTTATTCACTCACTCACTCACTCAATCTAGCACAGATGGCTTCCACTCTGTGTAGGGGGACTGTCTGACAGGCTGGATATGGTACACATAGTACTGACAGAGACAAACACACACTCTCTCTCTCTCTCTCTCTCTCTCTCTCTCTCATGTGAAGTACAGCCCCCCAGCCTTCCTTCCTCTATAGCAGAGTCTTTTCATCCCCCCCTCTATATCCGTCTATTTCCCTCTCTCTGCCCCCTCTCTATATCCATCTATTTCCCTCTCTCTGCCCCCTCTCTATATCGATCTATTTCCCTCTCTCTGCCCCCTCTCTATATCGATCTATTTCCCTCTCTCTGCCCCCTCTCTATTTCCCTCTCTCTGCCCCCTCTCTATATCCGTATATTTCCCTCTCTCTGCCCCCTCTCTATATCTGTCTATCTCCCTCCCTCTGCCCCCTCTCTATATCGATCTATTTCCCTCTCTCTGCCCCCTCTCTATATCTGTCTATTTCCCTCTCTCTGCCCCCTCTCTATATCGATCTATTTCCCTCTCTCTGCCCCCTCTCTATATCGATCTATTTCCCTCTCTCTGCCCCCTCTCTATATCTGTCTATTTCCCTCTCTCTGCCCCCTCTCTATATCCGTCTATTTCCCTCTCTCTGCCCTCTCTATATTAGTCTATTTTCCTCTCTCTGCCCCTCTCTATATCAGTCTATTTCCCTCTCTCTGCCCCTCTCTATATCTGTCTATTTCCCTCTCTCTGCCCCCTCTCTATATCTGTCTATTTCCCTCTCTCTGCCCCCTCTCTATCTCGATATATTTCCCTCTCTCTGCCCCCTCTCTATATCTGTCTATTTCCCTCTCTCTGCCCCCTCTCTATATCAATCTATTTCCCTCTCTCTGCCCCCTCTCTATATCCGTATATTTCCCTCTCTCTGCCCCCTCTCTATATCTGTCTATTTCCCTCTCTCTGCCCCCTCTCTATATCAATCTATTTCCCTCTCTCTGCCCCCTCTCTATATCAGTTTATTTCCCTCTCTCTGCCCCCTCTCTATATCCGTCAATTTCCCTCTCTCTGCCCCCTCTCTATATCCATCTATTTCCCTCTCTCTGTCCCCTCTCTATTTCCCTCTCTCTGTCCCCTCTCTATTTCCCTATCTCTGCCCCTCTCTATATCTGTCTATTTCCCTCTCTCTGCCCTCTCTATATTAGTCTATTTCCCTCTCTCTGCCCCCTCTCTATATCAGTCTATTTCCCTCCCTCTGCCCCTCTCTATATCAGTTTATTTCCCTCTCTCTGCCCCCTCTCTATATCCGTCTATTTCCCTCTCTCTGCCCCCTCTCTATATCTGTCTATTTCCCTCTCTCTGCCCCCTCTCTATATCCATCTATTTCCCTCTCTCTGCCCCTCTCTATATCTGTCTATTTCCCTCTCTCTGCCCCCTCTCTATCTCGATCTATTTCCCTCTCTCTGCCCCCTCTCTATATCGATCTATTTCCCTCTCTCTGCCCCCTCTCTATATCTGTCTATTTCTCTCTCTCTGCCCCCTCTCTATATCGATCTATTTCCCTCTCTCTGCCCCCTCTCTATTTCCCTCTCTCTGCCCCCTCTCTATATCAGTCTATTTCCCTCTCTCTGCCCCCTCTCTATATCGATCTATTTCCCTCTCTCTGCCCCCTCTCTATATCTGTCTATTTCCCTCTCTCTGCCCCCTCTCTATATCGATATATTTCCCTCTCTCTGCCCCCTCTCTATATCGATCTATTTCCCTCTCTCTGCCCCCTCTCTATATCTGTCTATTTCCCTCTCTCTGCCCCCTCTCTATATCCGTCTATTTCCCTCTCTCTGCCCTCTCTATATTAGTCTATTTTCCTCTCTCTGCCCCTCTCTATATCAGTCTATTTCCCTCTCTCTGCCCCTCTCTATATCTGTCTATTTCCCTCTCTCTGCCCCCTCTCTATATCTGTCTATTTCCCTCTCTCTGCCCCCTCTCTATCTCAATATATTTCCCTCTCTCTGCCCCCTCTCTATATCTGTCTATTTCCCTCTCTCTGCCCCCTCTCTATATCAATCTATTTCCCTCTCTCTGCCCCCTCTCTATATCCGTATATTTCCCTCTCTCTGCCCCCTCTCTATATCTGTCTATTTCCCTCTCTCTGCCCCCTCTCTATATCAATCTATTTCCCTCTCTCTGCCCCCTCTCTATATCAGTTTATTTCCCTCTCTCTGCCCCCTCTCTATATCCGTCAATTTCCCTCTCTCTGCCCCCTCTCTATATCCATCTATTTCCCTCTCTCTGTCCCCTCTCTATTTCCCTCTCTCTGTCCCCTCTCTATATTAGTCTATTTCCCTCTCTCTGCCCCCTCTCTATATCTGTCTATTTCCCTCTCTCTGCCCCTCTCTATATCAGTTTATTTCCCTCTCTCTGCCCCCTCTCTATATCCGTCTATTTCCCTCTCTCTGTCCCCTCTCTATTTCCCTCTCTCTTCCCCCTCTCTATTTCCCTCTCTCTACCCCCTCTCTATATCCGTCTATTTCCCTCTCTCTGTCCCCTCTCTATTTCCCACTCTTTGCCCCCTCTCTATTTCTCTCTCTCTGCCCCTCTCTATATCTGTCTATTTCCCTCTCTCTGCCCTCTCTATATTAGTATATTTCCCTCTCTCTGCCCTCTCTATATTAGTATATTTCCCTCTCTCTGCCACCTCTCTATATCAGTCTATTTCCCTCTCTCTGCCCCCTCTCTATATCAGTTTATTTCCCTCTCTATTTCCCTCTCTCTGCCCTCTCTATATTATTATATTTCTCTCTCTCTGCCCCCTCTCTATATCCGTCTATTTCCCTCTCTCTGCCCCCTCTCTATATCCGTATATTTTCCTCTCTCTGCCCCCTCTCTATTTCCCTCACTCTGCCCCCTCTCTATATCGATATATTTCCCTATATCTGCCCCCTCTCTGTCCCCTCTCTATTTCCCTCTCTCTGCCCCCTCTCTATATCCGTCTATTTCCCTCTCTCTGCCCTCTCTATATTAGTCTATTTCCCTCTCTCTGCCCCCTCTCTATATCAGTTTATTTCCCTCTCTCTGCCCCCTCTCTATATCCGTCTATTTTCCTCTCTCTGTCCCCTCTCTATTTCCCTCTCTCTGCCCCCTCTCTATTTCCCTCTCTCTGCCCCCTCACTATATCCGTCTATTTCCCTCTCTCTGTCCCCTCTCTATTTCCCTCTCTCTGTCCCCTCTCTATTTCCCTCTCTCTGCCCCCTCTCTATATCCATCCATTTCCCTCTCTCTGCCCTCTCTATATCAGTCTATTTCCCTCTCTCTGCCCCTCTCTATATCAGTTTATTTCCCTCTCTCTGCCCCCTCTCTATATCCGTCTATTTCCCTCTCTCTGCCCCCTCTCTATTTCCCTCTCTCTGCCCCCTCTCTATATCTCTCTATTTCCCTCTCTCTGCCCCCTCTCTATATTAGTCTATTTCCCTCTCTCTGCCCCCTCTCTATATTAGTATATTTCCCTCTCTCTGCCCCCTCTCTATATCAGTCTATTTCCCTCTCTCTGCCCCCTCTCTATATCCGTCTATTTCCCTCTCTCTGCCCCCTCTCTATATCAGTCTATTTCCCTCTCTCTGTCCCCTCTCTATTTCACTCTCTCTCTCCCCTCTCTATATCAGTCTATTTCCCTCTCTCTGCCCTCTCTATATTAGTATATTTCCCTCTCTCCATGCCCCCTCTCTATATCAGTCTATTTCCCTCTCTATTTCCCTCTCGCTGCCCCCTCTCTATATCAGTCCATTTCCCTCTCTCTGCCCTCTCTATATTAGTCTATTTCCCTCTCTCTGCCCCCTCTCTATATCAGTCTATTTCCCTCTCTCTGTCCCCTCTCTATTTCCCTCTCTCTGCCCCTCTCTATATCAGTCTATTTCCCTCTCTCTGCCCTCTCTATATTAGTCTATTTCCCTCTCTCTGCCCCCTCTCTATATCAGTCTATTTCCCTCTCTCTGCCCCCTCTCTATATCCGTCTATTTTCCTCTCTCTGCCCCCTCTCTATATCTGTCTATTTCCCTCTCTCTGCCCCCTCTCTATATCCGTATATTTTCCTCTCTCTGCCCCCTCTCTATTTCCCTCACTCTGCCCCCTCTCTATATCGATATATTTCCCTCTCTCTGCCCCCTCTCTGTCCCCTCTCTATTTCCCTCTCTCTGCCCCCTCTCTATATCCGTCTATTTCCCTCTCTCTGCCCTCTCTATATTAGTCTATTTCCCTCTCTCTGCCCCCTCTCTATATCAGTTTATTTCCCTCTCTCTGCCCCCTCTCTATATCCGTCTATTTTCCTTTCTCTGTCCCCTCTCCATTTCCCTCTCTCTGCCCCCTCTCTATTTCCCTCTCTCTGCCCCCTCTCTATATCCGTCTATTTCCCTCTCTCTGTCTCCTCTCTATTTCCCTCTCTCTGTCCCCTCTCTATTTCCCTCTCTCTGCCCCCTCTCTATATCCATCCATTTCCCTCTCTCTGCCCTCTCTATATTAGTATATTTCCCTCTCTCTTCCCCCTCTCTATATCAGTCTATTTCCCTCTCTCTGCCCCTCTCTATATCAGTTTATTTCCCTCTCTCTGCCCCCTCTCTATATCCGTCTATTTCCCTCTCTCTGCCCCTTCTCTATTTCCCTCTCTCTGCCCCCTCTCTATATCTCTCTATTTCCCTCTCTCTGCCCCCTCTCTATATTAGTCTATTTCCCTCTCTCTGTCCCCTCTCTATATTAGTCTATTTCCCTCTCTCTGCCCCTCTCTATATCCGTCTATTTCCCTCTCTCTGCCCCCTCTCTATATCAGTCTATTTCCCTCTCTCTGTCCCCTCTCTATATCAGTCTATTTCCCTCTCTATTTCCCTCTCTCTGCCCCCTCTCTATATCAGTCTATTTCCCTCTCTCTGCCCTCTCTATATTAGTATATTTCCCTCTCTCTGCCCCCTCTCTATATCAGTCTATTTCCCTCTCTCTGTCCCCTCTCTATTTCCCTCTCTCTGCCCCCTCTCTATATCAGTCTATTTCCCCCTCTCTGCCCTCTCTATATTAGTCTATTTCCCTCTCTCTGCCCCCTCTCTATATCAGTCTATTTCCCTCTCTCTGCCCCCTCTCTATATCCGTCTATTTTCCTCTCTCTGCCCCCTCTCTATATCTGTCTATTTCCATCTCTCTGCCCCCTCTCTATATCAGTCTATTTCCCTCTCTCTGCCCCCTCTCTATTTCCCTCTCTCTGCCCCCTCTCTATATCCGTCTATTTCCCTCTCTCTCTGCCCCCTCTCTATATCCGTATATTTTCCTCTCTCTGCCCCCTCTCTATTTCCCTCACTCTGCCCCCTCTCTATATCGATATATTTCCCTCTCTCTGCCCCCTCTCTGTCCCCTCTCTATTTCCCTCTCTCTGCCCCCTCTCTATATCCGTCTATTTCCCTCTCTCTGCCCTCTCTATATTAGTCTATTTCCCTCTCTCTGCCCCCTCTCTATATCAGTTTATTTCCCTCTCTCTGCCCCCTCTCTATATCCGTCTATTTTCCTCTCTCTGTCCCCTCTCTATTTCCCTCTCTCTGCCTCCTCTCTATATCCGTCTATTTCCCTCTCTCTGTCCCCTCTCTATTTCCCTCTCTCTGTCCCCTCTCTATTTCCCTCTCTCTGCCCCCTCTCTATATCCATCCATTTCCCTCTCTCTGCCCTCTCTATATTAGTATATTTCCCTCTCTCTTCCCCCTCTCTATATCAGTCTATTTCCCTCTCTCTGCCCCTCTCTATATCAGTTTATTTCCCTCTCTCTGCCCCCTCTCTATATCCGTCTATTTCCCTCTCTCTGCCCCCTCTCTCTGCCCCCTCTCTATATCTCTCTATTTCCCTCTCTCTGCCCCCTCTCTATATTAGTCTATTTCCCTCTCTCTGCCCCCTCTCTATATTAGTATATTTCCCTCTCTCTTTCCCCTCTCTATATCCGTCTATTTCCCTCTCTCTGCCCCCTCTCTATTTCCCTCTCTCTGCCCCCTCTCTATATCTCTCTATTTCCCTCTCTCTGCCCCCTCTCTATATCAGTCTATTTCCCTCTCTCTGCCCCCTCTCTATTTCCCTCTCTCTGTCCCCTCTCTATATCAGTCTATTTCCCTCTCTCTGTCCCCTCTCTATTTCCCTCTCTCTGTCCCCTCTCTATATCTGTCTATTTCCCTCTCTCTGCCACCTCTCTATATTAGTCTATTTCCCTCTCTCTGCCCCCTCTCTATATCAGTCTATTTCCCTCTCTATTTCCCTCTCTCTGCCCCCTCTCTATATCAGTCTATTTCCCTCTCTCTGCCCCCTCTCTATATTAGTCTATTACCCTCTCTCTGCCCTCTCTATATTAGTCTATTTCCCTCTATCTGCCCCCTCTCTATATCAGTCTATTTCCCTCTCTCTGTTCCCTCTCTATTTCCCTCTCTCTGCCCCCTCTCTATATCAGTCTATTTCCCTCTCTCTGCCCGCTCTATATTAGTCTATTTCCCTCTCTCTGCCCCCTCTCTATATCAGTCTATTTCCCTCTCTCTGCCCCCTCTCTATATCCATCTATTTTCCTCTCTCTGCCCCCTCTCTATATCTGTCTATTTCCCTCTCTCTGCCCCCTCTCTATATCAGTCTATTTCCCTCTCTCTGTCCCCTCTCTATATCCGTCTATTTTCCTCTCTCTGCCCCCTCTCTATATCTGTCTATTTCCCTCTCTCTGCCCCCTCTCTATATCGATATATTTCCCTCTCTCTGCCCCCTCTCTGTCCCCTCTCTATTTCCCTCTCTCTGCCCCCTCTCTATATCCGTCTATTTCCCTCTCTCTGCCCTCTCTATATTAGTCTATTTCCCTCTCTCTGCCCCCTCTCTTTATCAGTTTATTTCCCTCTCTCTGCCCCCTCTCTATATCCGTCTATTTCCCTCTCTCTGTCTCCTCTCTATTTCCCTCTCTCTGTCCCCTCTCTATTTCCCTCTCTCTGCCCCCTCTCTATATCCATCCATTTCCCTCTCTCTGCCCTCTCTATATTAGTATATTTCCCTCTCTCTTCCCCCTCTCTATATCAGTCTATTTCCCTCTCTCTGCCCCTCTCTATATCAGTTTATTTCCCTCTCTCTGCCCCCTCTCTATATCCGTCTATTTCCCTCTCTCTGCCCCCTCTCTCTGCCCCCTCTCTATATCTCTCTATTTCCCTCTCTCTGCCCCCTCTCTATATTAGTATATTTCCCTCTCTCTTTCCCCTCTCTATATCCGTCTATTTCCCTCTCTCTGCCCCCTCTCTATTTCCCTCTCTCTGCCCCCTCTCTATATCTCTCTATTTCCCTCTCTCTGCCCCCTCTCTATATCAGTCTATTTCCCTCTCTCTGCCCCCTCTCTATATCCGTCTATTTCCATCTCTCTGCCCCTCTCTATATCCGTCTATTTCCATCTCTCTGCCCCCTCTCTATATCAGTCTATTTCCCTCTCTCTGTCCCCTCTCTATTTCCCTCTCTCTCTCCCCTCTCTATATCAGTCTATTTCCCTCTCTCTGCCCCCTCTCTATATCCGTCTATTTCCATCTCTCTGCCCCCTCTCTATATCAGTCTATTTCCCTCTCTCTGTCCCCTCTCTATTTCCCTCTCTCTGTCCCCTCTCTATATTAGTCTATTTCCCTCTCTCTGCCCCCTCTCTATATCAGTCTATTTCCCTCTCTATTTCCCTCTCTCTGCCCCCTCTCTATATCAGTCTATTTCCCTCTCTCTGCCCCCTCTCTATATTAGTCTATTACCCTCTCTCTGCCCTCTCTATATTAGTCTATTTCCCTCTATCTGCCCCCTCTCTATATCAGTCTATTTCCCTCTCTCTGTTCCCTCTCTATTTCCCTCTCTCTGCCCCCTCTCTATATCTGTCTATTTCCCTCTCTCTGCCCCCTCTCTATATCAGTCTATTTCCCTCTCTCTGCCCCCTCTCTATATCAGTCTATTTCCCTCTCTCTGCCCCCTCTCTATATCCATCTATTTTCCTCTCTCTGCCCCCTCTCTATATCCATCTATTTCCCTCTCTCTGCCCCTCTCTATATCTGTCTATTTCCCTCTCTCTGCCCCCTCTCTATATCTGTCTATTTCCCTCTCTCTGCCCCCTCTCTATATCCATCTATTTTCCTCTCTCTGCCCCCTCTCTATATCTGTCTATTTTCCTCTCTCTGCCCCCTCTCTATATCTGTCTATTTCCATCTCTCTGCCCCCTCTCTATATCAGTCTATTTCCCTCTCTCTGCCCCTCTCTATATCAGTCTATTTCCCTCTCTCTGCCCCTCTCTATATCCGTCTATTTCCCTCTCTCTGCCCCTCTCTATATCAGTCTATTTCCCTCTCTCTGCCCCCTCTCTATATCCGTATATAGCCATTTTTGTCCTCCCCTCAGTTTAAATCTTCTATTCATGTTGAATCTGCTCCCCCTCCCCTGCTGTAAAGAGAGCAGCAGTCTCATCTCTCTGCCACATTTGAAGATGGGATGTGAACCATGTGCCTTACCCCCTCCCTGGCACTCTCTCTACCTTCCTCCCTCTCCCCTTCTCTGCTCTCCTTCTCTCACCCAACAATACCCAATCCCATGGTACAGCAAAATCCTTTCCTTACCCTACATCGCTCTCCCTCTCTCCCTCGCTCCCTCTTCCCTTTCCCCTCTTATGGTCTCCCTGCGCTCTCTACCTCCTTCTCTCCTCTCTCTCTCTCTCTCTCTCTCTCTCTCTCTCTCTCTCTCTCTCTCTCTCTCTCTCACCATCTCCCCTCGCTCTGTTTGATTTTCTTCTACCCCTCTATCTCTCCCTCTCTCTTATGTAATGGGGAAGGAAGGATCCAGAATCAAGCTATTGCCAGTTCTGCTGCCTGCCTGCACTGCCTGCCTCCTTGCCTGCACTGCCTGCCTGCTTGCCTGCTTAGGCATCCTGATCCTCCTCACAGTTACAGACAGGGAGGCAAGAGCTGCAGCTGAAGGCTCTATGGTACACAGTGTTGTTATGTGTGAATAACAAAGACTACTGTTCCCACAATGCATCTCATTCTCTTTACCTCGGCACACTGAATATTTGTTACCCTAAATGTTTAGTGTGAGTATGTAAAGATAAGTGTGTGTCGATGTATAATGCACAGTCTCAAAACACATACACACTTAGGCTGTGTTTAGACAGCCCAATTTGGATAAAAAAAAATCCCACTAATTGGTCTTTTGACCAATCACATCAACTCCTTTTCAGAGCTGATCTGATTGGTCATCTCTGGAAGAAACTGGGCTGCCTGTGTAAACGCAGCCTTACTATCTTCCTCCCCAATAGCTCTCACTGCACTCTGGTATACGACTTCAAATCAGTGTTACAAAATACTACACTACAATGAATACCAACACATTGCAACTGCATTTATAAGCACTACACATAATGCAATTGCTCATGGCTACAACCATCTTCAGTACCTCAAGTCAAAGACTGAAACCTACAGAGCCATCCTCTACAATTATCATCCTCTACAATTACCCTAGACAGTGCACTACCAGATGCTGTGTAATTACCATAACCATAATTGGGTAGATGATTACATTTTCTGACTAGGATCTCTCTCAACTCACTCTCCTCTCCTTAGTCTTTTAGCAATTTTGTCATTCATTTGATATGGATGGTGATGATAAATAATAGATTTTCTGTTTGTGGAGGGGGGGGGGGGTCGTGTGTGCATGCGTTTAGGTGTGTGTGTGTGTGTGTGTGCATGTGTGTGTTTCTAAAAACTTGTTTTCACTTTGTCATTATGGGTTATTGTGTGTAGATTGATGAGGAAAATTTTTTATTTAATCCATTTTAGAATAAAGCTGTAACGTAACAAAATGTGGAAAAGTCAAGAGGTCTGAATACTTTCCAAATGCACTGTATATGTGTGTGTATATGTGTGTGCACATGCATATGTGTGTGTGTCCTGAACTTAGCCCGTGCAGGGCTCCAGATGTGGAGATAGACAGATGTTTTTGGGGTCAGCAGGTCACTTCCGGGAGGCATACCAAAGCTTGCCTCACATCTGCCTGTTCTGTTCTGGTCCATGCCACATTAGTCATTGTGTCGTAAGGTAGCCGTAATAATGAATGACTAATTAGCCTTCCTGAAGTACTGTCTCCCCCGACCAATGCTGTAATGTTGTCTCCAACTATAGAAACTTTATGGGTTAATTGTCCCCCACGATGAAATCGGGGAGGTGACTGTGGATCTCCCTCTGTCCGTTAGTTCGCACATTAGTCACACGCGATATCTCAGACAGCACTGGCCCGATTTTTTTGAAACTTAGGTGAATGCTGTGTCTTGCCTTAAAGATTCAGCATTTACTAAATTGCAATGATTGGCCCAAGGCGAGAGCTATAGTAATTAACTGAAATTAATTGGCCCAAAGGGAGGGACGCTGCCTCATTTGTGGGGGACAACATGTTTACATAAATTGATTCATTCATTCAATATTTTTGAGGATCAGCAGCAGTACTGTAATGACTGTTGTTCATTAGGAACAAGAAACTGTTGTTAGCATTGCATCGACCACGGAAGTTGGTAACTAATTGCCATATTGAATGACACTTAGAAATACTTGTTTTCTACGATTCTCTCTTAATGAATTTAAAGGCATTGGACTGGTGCAAGCATGGCTAGACGAAGTTTCAACAATATTCCTTGACCTCTCTATTGCTTTTAAATCCATGAGGGGGTTTACGAGTGTACACTTTTGGAAGAGTGAAAGAATCTGAAGGGTATAGAATCACAACGCAGCCAGAGCCCAAGGGCAAATTAAGGGGTCAGAGGAGAGATGGAGAGGTCAGGGAAGGATGGTGGCCATGGGGGGCTTTAATCTGTCTTCAGAAGAGATGCTAGACTGGCAGGTTGGCAGGACTCCATACTACATAATCTAATTATTTTTAAAGACCTGTTTTCTAGACTGGCAGGTTGGCAGGACTCCATACTAGCTCTTTTTGAAGACCTGGTTTATAGACTGGCAGGTTGGCAGGACTCCATACTAGCTCTTTTTGAAGACCTGGTTTATAGACTGGCAGGTTGGCAGGACTCCATACTAGCTCTTTTTGAAGACCTGGTTTATAGACTGGCAGGTTGGCAGGACTCCATACTCGCTCTTTTTAAAGACCTGTTTTCTCTCCTTTCCTCCATCTCACAATAACACCATGTTCCTTCACTGACGTCATCGGTCTTCCACAGCTGTGAGTGTCAGATAAATGGAGGGAGTGACAGAAAATGAGACAGACTGAGGAAGAGAGAGGAGACAGATGGAATAGAGAGAGTGAGAGAGCAGTGAAAGAGAAAGAGAGGGTTGTGGCAATGAGAGAGAGAAAGAACGAGAGAGAGATGGAGATAAATAAATAAACAGTATGCCAGAGAGACAGAGAGAGATTGAATGGAGTGATTGAAGAGAGACTGTCCCCCCCTGAGGTCTGGTGTGTAAGTGCAACCAGCCTGCCAGACAGACAGAAAGGCATCCATCCAGCCAGCCAGCTAGACTGACTGGCCACACAGACAGGCTGATAATCAGACAGACTGATGATCAGACAGCCATACAGATGATCAGACAGACAAACAGATAGATGATCAGACAGACAGACAGATGATCAGACAGACAAACAGATAGATGATAAGACAGACAGACAGAGAGACAGACGATCAGACAGACAGACAGACAGACAGACAGACAGATGGATGATCAGACAGATAGCCAGACAGAGAGGGACAGTTCTGTTCCACCCTCCATGGTCCCCAGACCTCTCCAGGCATCCCAGGCCCAGATAATTAGGCCTCATTAACATGTGACTGGGTCTCACAGTGTGACCATATGCTAATTGACTCGCAATTAAGTCCAATTTTTTTATTTCCACACCCCCCTTCTTCTACCATCCTCCCATCCCACAGATTAAGAGATGAGGGGGTAAGTACTGGTCCCCTCCTCCCCCCAAAGAAACAGAAAAGAGGACATGGTTGTATTCATTCGGGCACAATGTAGCTAGCGAAATGTTTGCAACAAAAAATGAGCGTTTCTTATTGGACCAGTTCAGGTATTCTCACACTGTTTCAGTGCATTTGGTGCTTAACGAACATGACCCATGTCATTCAGGCTGTGTGTCTCAGGTGTCCCAGTTAAGTCTGATTATATCAACACAGCCCATCTGTTATAGATGATAGGATCACTAATACTGGATCAGAATGAATGGGAGTTGATCACAAAGAGAGTCAGAGAGCATGTACGGATTACATGATAATGATCAGAGAGAGAGAGTCAGAGAGCATGTCTGGGTTACTTGATAATGATCAGAGAGAGAGAGTCAGAGAGCATGTATGGGTTACATGATAATGATCAGAGAGAGAGAGAGTCAGAGAGCATGTCTGGGTTACATGATGATGGTCAGAGCGAGAGAGTCAGAGAGCATGTCTGGGTTACATGATAATGATCAGAGAGAGAGTCAGAGAGCATGTATGGGTTACATGATAATGGTCAAAGAGAGAGAGTCAGAGAGCATGTCTGGGTTACATGATAATGGTCAGAGCGAGAGAGTCAGAGAGCATGTCTGGGTTACATGATAATGATCAGAAGAAGGATTAGTAAGGTGGGTTGTGCTGGTGAGTGGAATGGAGAGAAGGTGAGAGGAGAGGAACAGAGGAGAGCAGGATGTGTGGAGGAAGCTGTAGCGTGGAAGGGATTGTTGTGTGATCGTTCTGTGATGAGTCAAGCTGTTGCCTCTGAGCACAGACACACGAGCAACGCAAGAGGAAGCTCAGGCATTGATGAAGATATGACATGCTCACACGTTCTCTCTCTTACTCTTTCTCTCTCACACACACGCACACACAGCTGTACCAGATATACACATGGTTGGCAGAAAGCATGCATGCACGAACACACACAACCACACGCACAGCTAGAAAAGGTACCTATAGTTGAGAGAGAGGAAGGCCAGAGGGGAAAACATCAGGCGTTAGAGGTCTGAATGATGAATAACTCACTCTGTGTGACACCAAAGACAGGACCTCTGAATAATATTGCATGTTTGTATGTAGTCTACTTCTCATTTGCAGTTAATGTCCAGCATACACTCTTAGAAAAAAGGGTTCCAAAAGGGTTCTTTAGTTGTCCCCATAGAAGAACCCTTTTTGGTTCCAGGTAGAACTATTTTGGGTTCCATGTAGAACCCTCTCTGGAAAGAGTTTAACATGGAACCCAAAAGGGTTCTACTTGGAATCATTATTGGGGTCTGCCGAAGAACCGTTTTAGGTTCTAGATAGCACCTTTTTTCTAAGAGTGTAATTACCCCTTGTATGAAAAACTAAGTAGGTATTTTGAATGGAATTTAAACCATCCCTGATCTGCTTCATTAAGTACATTCTAGAACACAGAACACACTCAGAGACATGGGCTTTCTAACCACGTACAATTAGGGCTGGGCGATATATCCAATTAATTTGAATGTATGTTTTCGTGCGATATTCCAAATTCCTGTATCGCAAGTATCTAGTTTTTTACTGTTTGTAATTTTTCTGAGCGTTTATGTCCGCTTGTTCTCATGTTGTCTTTTTGGTCTCGTCTCCTTTTGTTCTTTAGCTGTGACTGTGCACCTTCTATTTACACACCAAGCCCCTCCCCCACCACCAAGCCCCTCCCTCACACAACAAGCCCCTCCCCCACACATCGAGCCCCTCCCCCTGCCACTCACAACTACAAAGATGAGCGATCACTTCTTCCTCTTAGACAAGCGGTTTCAACTCATTATTTGCATTTCAGGTTTGGTCCAACAAAATCTGTCATATGGACACCGAAAGACATTGAGACATTATTTTACTGGAATGGAGGAGAAGTTAACCATTCTAACGATACCCTTTTTATGTCTCAACTCCTAAAATTGCATGCAGAGCAGACACTACCAAAACAGGAGTATCAATTTTAAGTTACATTTTAAAGTTTAGTTTCATTTATTTGCAACAAAGAAAACAAGTGATAAACAACAATACAGATTTTAAAAAATGTAAAAAAATGGTATTATATGTATTAATGATATTATGAATAGAAATGGAGGAGTTATGTCACATATGCAGCTATCAAAAATATATGGGAATGTCTGCTCAATCCAAACTTACAACCAGCTGATTGCAGCATTACCACAATAATGGAGGAGGAAAGTGGAAAAGGGAGAAGGTAGTGTACTTGTTTGCCTGCCATATATTAAAGATACAAATTAGCTGAAAGGAATTGGCATAAATAGAAAAATATACCAGTTTCATTTGAGGACAAAAATGTTGCCAGCTGCACCATACAGGTTGCAAAATACATGGGAAGAGATTTTCGATGTACCGATTCCATGGCACATGGTTTATGAACTGGTACAAAAAACAACACTTGATTCAACACTTCAAGTTTTTTCTATTTAAATTATTATACAAAATTATTGCCACCAACAGAATGCTATATAAATTTATATGGGGCATACAACAATCTCAGCTCTGTAGATTTTGCTGCGAAGAGACAGAATCACTAGATCATTTATTCTGGTATTGCCCCTATGTAGCTTGTTTCTGGTCACAGGTTCAGGAATGGTTACAAAATCACAACATTCACTTAAAATTAACCTTATAGCAGTGTTGGGCGATTTGGAAAGCCATAGTCAGTCAATAAATAATATAATAATACTCGTAGGAAAGGTTTTCATCTTTAGCTAACAATCTGTGGATACTATACAATTAGAAAGGTTCAAAATGTATGTAAAACATCACAGCACAATTGAAAAATATATGGCACATGGAAACCAAACGAGGGTGGTCTATGGTGATAGGTGGGATGGGCTGAGAGGGGTAGGATTAAATAGTTTATGTTTGGTAATGTATTATTGTTATGTGACCGCTTTATGTAAAGTACCATGAATGTAAAATGTGTATGCAAAATGTATATGTAAAATGTATGTATATGTAGCAGAAAAGCTGTACAAAAACAAAGATATTTGTCCTCCGAAGAGGGATGGGTTAATAAAAAATACCCCCAGAAATGAAAAAATAAATAATTACAACTAAAAAATTTAAAAAATTAAAACAAGTGATAAACAACAATACCGATAAATTAAATAATTATAATAAATTATGGTGTGCAGGTGTGGTTGGAAGCCCAGGGGCTTATATGAAAACCACACCAGAAAAAAAACAATACACAATACATAAGTATTTAAAAAAATAAGGTTTGTTAAAACAGATAACAAAACCTACAAATATATAATGCAATGAACATTGATTCTGGAAAGTTAATGCTCAGTTTGTCACGCGCGGTACCACATACCACTAGCAGCATTTTAGCCAAAGACTGTTATACTAGCTGTCTAGTCTGTGTTTTATAAACGTGCAATAAGAATCAAACACAATTATATAACGAATTGGCAACTCGTTCTCATTCTGAGAAATAAGGTAGGCCACTTGATTTCAATATCTGAACAAAGTGAACAGGCTAACATGTTGTTCACACAGTTGGAGACGGACAGAAGGGTGTGTTCATAACAATTCAACTGTTCTACCTTGTTAGCTAGCAAATAGAACCAAGTTGGCTAAACTTGAAATATAAATATTAGCTGGTTACTCACTAGCATGTGGGCTTGTGCTTGAGAGATTGTTTAAGAGTCCTGTGTTCATTTTCTATAATGCCTGCTACAATAAGTTAGTCATTATTAGTGAATGTGCATTATGCATGGTTCTGGTTGAATTTGTAACAAAAAGGGCACTTTCATAGACAGACTTGAAAGTAAAATCAGTGATTATTGCAAAAAAGCAGGTTCAACAATTTCTTATTAAATCATTATATTATTAGTGTCACGATCGTTTACAGACGGGACGGACCAAGGCGCAGCGTGATATGTGTACATGTTTATTAAATATTAAACACCACGACAAAACAATAAATGAAACGAAACGTGAAGTCCAAGGCAGCACAACACAACATACCTTAACACGGAACACTATCCCACAACTAACTAGTGCCAAAAGGCTGCCTAAGTATGGTCCCCAATCAGAGACAACGAGCGACAGCTGCCTCTGATTGGGAACCACACAGGCCAACATAGATCTATACATACTAGACTGTACAACATGGACAAACACAGCAAGGAAAATACACACCCTGACTCAACATACAAGCGTCCTCTGAGTCAGGGCGTGACAATTAGTGGGTCTTATGGTTGTGGAAGGCTTATATTTAGCCTAGGTATAATTTCACAAGCCCTGAATTCATTTGATTATTGCTGACTATTTGAAATGCACTGTGTTTGACCTTTAATTGTACAACAAAGCTTATTTATAGAAAACATTTTTTAAAATACACAACAATGTTCAAGCAAGGAAGGGCATGTCCTATACATGTATGTAGGAAAAATTCCTATCCCATGTTCCAGAGCATAGTTACATTGTTTCAGTTGTTATGACCTAGTAATAAGTGCATAATTGATGTATGAACAGTCAGCAATGGTCACTTACCCAGTATAGGAGATCCGTAGCCCTGGTTAGGTCAGTGTGCTGGCTAGAGGCCAAAAATACTCTGGTCCTAAGTGTTGCTGGCCTTGTCTTTAACTCTTTCACTAACCAAGTTCCTGCTTTAGGCAGATACCTATTTAGAGAATGTTCTTTTTACAGGCTGAGTCACCCCCCTAAACAATACTGACCACATGGGAGGGTCCGCAGGGGTTTCCAGAAAGGATTGTTTGTGGAGGGACCCGGGCCCACCCATTGTTAGGTGGGCGGGGGTGATCTCAAATCCTAAATGAAGAATATAATCTCACCTTGAATGTTTCCAAATAGATGGGAGGGGGGTGTTTGAGGATGAGAGAACATCAGTGTTTCCCCTAAGATTTTTTTCAGCAGCTGAGGTTTCTCAGATGATCTGATGTTGTAACTCTGGTGTGGGGGGTTTTCAGTGGTCGGAAACGATTTAGCAGCGTATAGGGGAAACACTGAACATCAATGGATATGATTGGAATTGTGCGTTTACATGAAATCCCAAAATGGTGTCAACCACCATGAAGACCATGGTGCTCATATTATGCACTGTGAGCTATGACATCAATGGCAGAGCACAGCAGAGGCATTATTCATGCACAATGACTGGGTTGACAATGATTCTGATGTAAACAGTATTGCTGTTTACCCTCACTCAAGCTTAGATGTTGTTCTTGATGTTATACTTGGTCAAGTGGCAGGTGGTTCTTTTCAACAATGACCCTTGAGGTCAAGGCCAGGCACCAAGGCGCAGCGGCAGCGCATACATTTATATTTCCCCCAACGACAGCAATAGTGTGTGATTGCAGTCTGTGGGCATTCCTGCATGAAAGGCGGGGTGAAGGACACTGTCTACCGGTGTACAGCTAGCTACCATTGTCGCCCCCGCCCCTTCTTCTGTGGGATTTATTGGCGGTTGGCATCCAACATTATTGTGCATTACTGCCACCTACTGTACTGGAGTGCCACCGCCAGTCCTAGCTTAAAAATTTACCATTAGAAGTATAAAGAGGGGTTCCTGCAGATGCAAGAATTCCCACATGCACCGAATTTCGGCCCGCAATTGCACTCTTCTCAATGACAGAGCCTTCCCAACAACGTGCCCTTTCCTCTCCAACGACAAATACCAGACCCCCGGGCAAGCTTACATATTAAAACCACGCATCTGGTGCAGCCGCATCACCACCACTCACACAAGACTGTCAAGGGGGCAACTTCCACCCCTGTGAATGACAAACCCTAAAATAGCCCGTGTCCAGTTTAACCACCGACACGGCACTAGGTGATGAATTAGAAGCATCAATAGTGTCGTAAAATGACAAATTGGCCATTGACAATGATTATTTCACGTTCACAGAAAACCATGCATGTATACCAATCGAATCTCTCTCGAATCACCCCTCCCTCTCTCGTTTATATCGATCGATACTCGAGGGAAAATCGAGGGAACGTACCTTGAGCTACGTAAACAAATCCGATGGAAACGATTGCAGAATGCACGTGTCACGTGTATAGCGGGGATGTATTGGAAAAAGTCACATTTTAGGATTGAAGCCCTCCTGCTGCGTTTGCGTTTACACTCTCCATCCACATTCCCACCGCTGCGGATCAGCTCTGCGCCCCCGACCGAATTATTCAACCCTCTCCTGGGTTAGGAACCAGAGAGAGAAAACTCTGTTTTCAACACTCTCCCGGGTTAGGAAACAGACAGAGAACACCCTGTATTCAACCGTACTTGTTGTCTTCTGGTAACAGTCCCGATTTGACACGCCAGCGGGGAGAAGCACTCGGGATGGCAGAATTGGGTTACAGTTGTCGTTTCTCCTAAATCCTTTGTTCAACGGTGCGTTTCTTCAACGAACCCCCTTTTGTGATGAATAAATGAGGAATAATCTAAATAAATAAAAGACATGAAAGCAACGTCAATATCCCCGCTGTTCACAAAATACGTGCGTTAAATCCAGACGGATTCCCTGTCACTGCTGCGCACCTTTACGATGTTCACTGCCCGGGTCGAGGCTCAGCTCCCCCTGCTGCACATCTCCCAACTGACTGCATCAACCGCGTATACAGTTTGGCGCGCTGCATAACATGCGTAATTGTAATCCCTCTTTGCACAGCCAGCGAACATGACAGCTCTACGTGGAGCAACGGGAGAAAGCACAATCAATTCACTTCACTGCACTCCGTTTTCTCTCTCTCTCTCTCTCTCTCTCTCTCTCTCTCTCTCTCTCTCTCTCTCTCTCTCTCTCTCTCTCTCTCTCTCTCTCTCTCTCTCTCTCTCTCTCTCTCTCTCTCTCTCTCTCTCTCTCTCTCTCTCACTCTCACTCTCTCACTCTCTCTCTCTCTCTCTCCAGTCCGCTTCTGCTCTGTAAGAAGTCCTATATTCTCCCCTTCAAGAAATGGGTGTGTTGCCCGCGGGTTCGCCTGTCAATTCCTCTTTAGCACCACGTCCATACACCGTTCACCAAATCTGTCCGTGTCTTCAGTACGCTTTGATTCACAGTCCTGCGCTCTATTTCGGATTACAATTGAAATGATAATCCGTGGTTCATTTACGGTTCTTGGCATCAAGTTCTTCCCCCCACATTCGGTCTGTGGTTGGTTTGGAGCTATGAGTATAACGGTGTTGTGATGCTTGTTTCTCCTTCTGCTTGAACACGCGCGTCCTCAGCCATTCGATTCGATTTATTCAGGGAGGTGTGAAGTGAGTGACCCAGAACCCGCCCCGTGCCAGACCTGCGCAGCCTAATATGAGCACAGTCAGCGCACTAGGCTTGGGGGGTGATTTGTTGTTTTTACCCCTCTACACCGCCTGAAATTGTATCCAACTGCCTCTGCTCGGGATATTGCCTCTTCACGGATATCCCACGTAAAAAGCGGGTTCGGGTTAGTCGGATACGGCTGCTCTGCTTCCGAGGACAATTTGAGTGACAGTCACATCCTGGTAATCACAGTGTATCTGTCAATATCCCCATGCCATTGCCACACAGACAGAAGATAACAGAGAAACACTGCCTTCGTTAAAGCATGGAGCCTTTGTTGTCTGCTATAATGTTCCAATGGGATTGTATTTAATCTGAGATTTGGAGTATTAGTATAGGAGACATTTAGGCCGTTCTGACCTGGCCCCAGGCCAAATCCTTCAGCATGGCCATGGAGGTGATGGACATAATGATAACACAGACACAGATCTGACACACTGACATATACACACTTAGACAACTAAAAGCAGACACACTCGCAAAATTTACATTTACGTCATTTAGCAGACGCTCTTATCCAGAGCGACTTACAAATTGGTGCATTCACCTTATAGCCAGTGGGATAACCACTTTACAATATGTTTTCTTTTTTTTGGGGGGGGGGGGTGGGGTAAGGGGGGGTAGAAGGATTACTTTATCCTATCCCAGGTATTCCTTAAAGAGGTGGGGTTTCAAGTGTCTCCGGAAGGTGGTGAGTGACTCCGCTGTCCTGGCGTCGTGAGGGAGTAATCCTTCTACCCGCCCCTTACCCCCCCCCCCCCACCCCCCCCCCCCAAAAAAAAAAAAAACATTGTAAAGTGGTTATCCCACTGGCTATAAGGTGAATGCACCAATTTGTAAGTCGCTCTGGATAAGAGCGTCTGCTAAATGACGTAAATGTAAATGTAAATGGAGAAGGTCACCGGAGATGATCTGGAGAAGAGATAGGGTCAAGCGGGCAGGTTGTTGGGCGGCCGGCCGTCACAAGTCGCAAGATTTCATCTGGAGAGAGAGGGGAGAAAGAAGTCAAAGCATAGGGTAGGGCAGTGTGAGCAGGACCAGCAGTGTCATTTGGCTTAACAAACGAGGATCGGATGTCGTCAACCTTCTTTTCAAAATGGTTGACGAAGTCATCCACAGATAGGGGGGGGGGGGGGGGGGGGATTCAGCAGGGAGGAGAAGGTGGCAAAGAGCTTCCTAGGGTTAGAGGCAGATGCTTGGAATTTAGAGTGGTAGAAAATGGCTTTAGCAGCAGAAACAGAGGAAGAGAATGTAGAGAGGAGGGAGTGAAAAGATGCCAGGTCCGCAGGGAGTCTAGTTTTCCTCAATTTCCGCTCGGCTGCCCGGAGCCCTGTTCTGTGAGCTCGCAATGAGTCATCAAGCCACGGAGCAGGAGGGGAGGACCGAGCCGGCCGGGAGGATAGGGGACATAGAGAGTCAAAGGATGCAGAAAGGGAGGAGAGGAGGGTTGAGGAGGCAGAATCGGGAGATTGGAGGGAGAAGGATGGAGCAGAGGGAAGAGATGATAGGATGGAAGACGAGAGAGTAGCGGGAGAGAGAGAGCGAAGGTTACGACGGCGCATTACCATCTGAGTAGGGGCAGAGTGAGTAGTGTTGGAGGAGAGCGAGAGAGAAAAGGATACAAAGTAGTGGTCGGAGACATGGAGGGGAGTTGCAGTGAGATTAGTAGAAGAACAGCATCTAGTAAAGATGAGGTCAAGCGTATTGCCTGCCTTGTGAGTAGGGGGGGACGGTGAGATGGTGAGGTCAAAAGAGGAGAGGAGTGGAAAGAAGGAGGCAGAGAGAAATTAGTCAAAGGTAGACGTAGGGAGGTTAAAGTCACCCAGAACTGTGAGGGGTGAGCCATCCTCAGGAAAGGAACTTATCAAGGCGTCAAGCTCATTGATGAACTCTCCAAGGGAACCTGGAGGGCGATAAATGACAAGGATGTTAAGCTTGAATGGGCTAGTGACTGTCATCTGGGGTGTATTCATTTGGCACCAAATGGCAGAAAATGGACTGAAACAGAGAGGGACTCTCTGGACATTCCTTTTGATTTTCTGTTGCAAAACGTTTTAAAACGTAAGGTACTTAACCCTAATTCGCTCCAGGGGCGCCGTACTACTATGGCTGACCCTGTAAAACAACACATTTCACTGCACCAATCCAGTGTATGTGACAATAATTATAAAATATATATAATAATAATATAACATTAAAAATAAATACATTTGACCCAGTTTGTGTTATAGCGTTCCCTCCCAGTCAAATTACTTTATCAAAAAGATAAACACTGAGGGTACAAAACATTAAGAACACCTGCTCTTTCCATGACATAGACTGACCAGGTGAAAGCTTATCCCTTATTGATGTCACTTGTTAAATCCACTTCAATCAGTGTAGATGGAGGGGAGGAGACAGGTTAAAGAAGGATTTTTAAGCCTTGAGACAATTGAGACATGGATTGTGTATGTGTGCCATTCAGAGGGTGAATGGCATACAGACAAAATATTTAAGTGCCTTTGAACAGGGAATGGTAGTAGGTGGCAGGGCAACGGTTTGAGTGTGTCAAGAACTGCAACGCTGCTGGGTTTTTCACGCTCAACAGTTAACCGTGTGTATCAAGAAAGGTCCAACACCCAAAGGATATCCAGCCAACTTGACACAACTGTGGGAAGCATTGGAGTCAATACGGGCCAGCATACCTGTGGAATGACTTCGACACCTTGTAGAGTCCATGCCTCGACGAATTGAGGCTGTTCTGAGGACAAAAGGGGGTGCAACTCAATATTAGGATGGTGTTCCTAATGTTTTGTACACTCACTGTATTATATCATCTGCTAAATGGCATATTATATTATATTATTATTATATCACCTCAACATTGCAAATTAGTACGTCTATAAGTCATACAGATACAGTGTAAGAAGAGGTTGTGTAATACTGTAAAATGCTGTGTGGTTCTAGGAAGTGCATGGTGCATGCAGTGTCCCGCAGGTTAGGCGTCCATATGGCGCCCTGCATTAGGTGATTAAAGGTGTTAGAGTCAACAAGCTCCCGCAGTCTCACATCAGAATTAGACGTTCATCCATGTTTGTCAAAACGTGATATTTCGAAAGTTGTTCCAAACGTCAAATTTCGAAGTGTTTGAGGTTAAGTTTAGGCAATCACTATGAATTCTGGAGGTTAGGCATTAACTCCAAATTGTTAAGGTTTGGGATAGGCTTAAAACAAAAATAAAAAAAATGACTTTCTATCGCTGGATTTGAACAAACAACCTTTAGAGCCTGATGCTTACGCCCGTCAGTGTGTGTTCATTGTCATAGTGACAACTGAAAATAATACTTCAATGTACATGTAGGTCTAATAAAAAATTATATAGTAACTTGTATTTCAATGTGGCAATTTAACAACAAAGTTTAGCCTGCGCAACTTTTTACAGCATGTGATTGCCTCGTTGCTCAAGTCGTTTGCAAGTGATTTCCATTTTTCAAATGACTGTCAAATCCTTTGGGTCTTCTTTTTCACTGTACTCATCCCTCTGTCTGTCCTGTGCAACAATTTGCAATGCATCAGTGCAACAATGTTATCATAACTGGCCAAAAGGGATCACACCAATGCACTTTCACTCCTCAACTTTCCAATAGTTTCAATAGTTTCCGCGTTTGGCTTCCATGTTGTAAAAGCATTGGAAAATTAGGTGGATATGGTTAGATATACCACGGCTTTCAGCCAATCAGCATTCAGGGCTTGAACCACCCTGTTTATAATTATAGATGAAGGTGAGTCTGTGATGCCTGTGATCATAACATGACAGTCCCTTTACAAAAGGAAGACACCAGTATATCAGTCACACACTGAAATAACATGACAGTCCCTTTACTAAAGGAAGACACCAGTAAATTGTGTATACTGTACAAATATGTCTTAAAGCTGATTATTCTTTCCTAACACAACACAGACTGTATTGCAATTTAAATATAAGCACTTGAGGGCAGCATATGCCTTGTATAATATAAGCCATTTAGCAGATGATTTTATGCAAAGCTACTTACAGTCATGCGTGCATACATTTTGGGTTTGGGTGGCCCCGGGAATTGAACCCACAATCCTGGCATTGCAAGCGCCATGCTCTACTAACTGAGCCATACAGGACCACACCTTTCTTTATTCATAATATCTGTTATACATAGTCCTCTCAAAGACACTTTGGTAGCTCTCATTTTAATATGTGCCTCTCTCTCTCTCTCTCTCTTTTTTTTTTTTTTCTCCTGTAAGAACTCTGGCTGCGGTCTCTGTCTCTCCATTCAGCCTCTAAGCTCATTTCCTCTGACACCTCCACCTGGCAGTCAGGGCTCTCCCCATCACCCTGCTGTGCCCCAGGCTGGCACTGCCATCCATTCCCATGCCACCCTCCACCCCCTCCCCCTGGAGGACTCCTCACCTCTCCAGGGCATGGCCGGGCTTCCTCTCCCCAGGATCCTGGCTCCGTCCCTGTGATACACTGAGACGGTTCCCCCAGTTCTGTGATACACTGAGACGGTTCCTCCAGTCTTGTGATACACTGAGACGGTTCCCCCAGTCCTGTGTTACACTGAGATGGTTCCCCCAGTCCTGTGTTACACTGAGATGGTTCCCCCAGTCCTGTGATACACTGAGACGGTTCTCCCAGTCCTGTGTTTCACTGAGATGGTTCCCCTAGTCCTGTGATACACTGAGAAGGTTCACTAGTCCTTATTGCTGTTGCTATACAGAGTGTTGTCTGTGTGGTTACTATCCACTGTCAGTCCAGCAACAGTTATGCCTCTTGGGGATAAATAGAGTTTATTGAATTGAACTATTGAACGGTGCACTGCTCGATGAGACATTAGCCTAATTAAGGGCTACCCATGACACGTGTTCAGAGAGTCAGAGGCGCACAGTGGAAAGGTTATATCCATTGGACGATAGCCAATCCTGAGTTGTATTCGTTAGGTAACAAACGGAAGGAAACAGGCTGAAACAGGGAGGGATCTGATCTGGTGAGGACAGACAAGCACACCGGTCGCACGCTTGCGCTGTCCTCATTACAAATGTCAGGATGCGAGTCCATGACCTCACACAGGAAGTAATCACTATGACAGGATGCAGGCGTGTAAGGCTAGCAGGACAGGAAGATAGCTAATTTTAAGGCTGAATGGTGAGTGGAAGGACATGACATCCCAACTCCTCCTAAACACAGTGGAAGGACATTACATCCCCACTCCTCCTTAATGCAGTGGAAGGACATGACATCCACACTCCTCCTAAACACAGTGGAAGGACATGACATCCCCACTCCTCCTTAACACAGTGGAAGGACATGACATCCACACTCCTCCTAAACACAGTGGAAGGACATGACATCCCAACTCCTCCTAAACACAGTGGAAGGACATGACATCCCCACTCCTCCTTAACACAGTGGAAGGACATGACATCCACACTCCTCCTAAACACAGTGGAAGGACATGACATCCACACTCCTCCTAAACACAGTGGAAGGACATGACATCCACACTCCTCCTTAACACAGTGGAGGGACATGACATCCCCACTCCTCCTAAACACAGTGGAAGGACATGACATCCACACTCCTCCTAAACACAGTGGAAGGACATGACATCCACACTCCTCCTAAACACAGTGGAAGGACATGACATCCACACTCCTCCTAAACACAGTGGAAGGACATGACATCCACACTCCTCCTAAACACAGTGGAAGGACATGACATCCACACTCCTCCTTAACACAGTGGAAGGACATGACATCCCCACTCCTCCTTAACACAGTGGAAGGACATGACATCCCCACTCCTCCTAAACACAGTGGAAGGACATGACATCCCCACTCCTCCTAAACACAGTGGAAGGACATGACATCCCCACTCCTCCTTAACACAGTGGAAGGACATGACATCCCCACTCCTCCTAAACACAGTGGAAGGACATGACATCCACACTCCTCCTTAATGCAGTGGAAGGACATGACATCCCCACTCCTCCTTAATGAAGTGGAAGGACATGACATCCCCACTCCTCCTTAACAAAGTGGAAGGACATGACATCCCAACTCCTCCTTAACACAGTGGAAGGACATGACATCCTCACTCCTCCTAAACACAGTGGAAGGACATGGAAGAGGGGCTGTTAAGGCATTTTTGGCAAGAAAGAAAGGTCAGTTACTCGCATGAGCACATAAACACAAAAATGCATACACACACACACATATACAGTACAGCTCTCATTCTATGTTCTAGAATAGAAAATAATTGTATTGTCCTCCAAGTTCCTCTTCGTCATTCATTTTCACAAGCTATTAAACACACACTAGTCTCCTTCACCAGCCAGATCTCTCTCTATATATGGTAGCATTTAGCCTGGGGACAAGGTTACACATACACACACACACACACACACACACACACAAACAAACAAACAGTGTGTCCTGTCCTGTGGTTTTCTCCTTCTCCCTGCAGGTGAAATGTGCTGACTTTCTGATTGAGGTAAGTAACGTAACCCAGGCTACGGGGTAAGAACAGGGATTATCCTGACATCATCTGTCTGTGAAGCTCCAGCCCATTCTACAGGCCTTATCACCATGGTGACGTAAGCCCTCCGGCTGTCGCTGCCCAGGACAGAGAGGTCGTGACCTTTAGGGGAGGCCTGCCCTCTGATGCTAATGGCATACATTAAAGGTCAGCTGAGTGTGACCTCATTATGTGGCGATGTACAGGTAACTGCCAAAATAAAGGAAACACTTTAGTAAATGAGGGTTTTAAAGTGTGTGTTAATGAAGGTTTTAAAGTGTGTGTCTCAGTCACCAGATCTAAACCCAATTGAACACTTATGGGAGATTCTGGAGCGACACCTGAGACAGTGTTTTCCAACACCATCAACAAAACACCAAATGATGGAATTTCTCGTTGAAGAATGATGTCGCATCCCTCCAATAGAGTCCCAGACACTTGTAGAATCTATGTCAAGGCGCATTGAAGCTGTTCTGACTCGTGGTGCCCAACGCCCTATTAAGACACTTTATGTTGGTGTTTCCTTTATTTTGGCAGTTACCTGTAGATCTACACACAGGCAGGGAGTAACACACACACACTTTGCATGCACACACACACACACACACACACACACACACACACACACACACACACACACACACACACATGAATACACACACACACAACCTTAATCTGTCCCTCTTCAAAAGCAACCACATGGACCCCAGCACATTCTATCTTCCTTCACAGAGCCATGAAAATGGTTATCTGTTAACTGCTCAGGTTGCTCTATGGGGTTGAATGGGGTCTTAACCCACTAACCCTTTGTTGGGTCATGGACAGGTTAGCAGAATAAAGGCCAACTCAGGATTTACTGTTCAACGTCATCCAATCAGGCCTGGATAGGGACAGGTGTCAACACTGTTTTGATGTATCCTCCTGAGTGATTGGATTGCGTGCGTCATGTTCGGTAGGATCAATTATACACTTGACTTGAATGTGATCAGTCATTATATACTGAAGATCTGGGCATGTGTGTGTGTTGTGGTTTGTGTGACTAACCGATTGAGTTATGACTAATGTAAAAGACTAGTAGGCCTGCATAAAAACATCATTGACTGCTCTCTCTCTCTCTCTCTCTCTCTCTCTCTCTCTCTCTCTCTCTCTCTCTCTCTCTCTCTCTCTCTCTCTCTCTCTCTCTCTCTCTCTCTCTCTCTCTCTCTCTCTCTCTCTCTGTAAAGGAGAAGTTTTCATCTGCATCTGCAGTTCTAAAATATTTTATTTATACATTTTCCGTTTTCAAACAGCTATTGCGTCTGCAGTTTTGAAATAAAAACTCTCCCCCAGCCCAACCTCAGTCCCAGGCGGTTGCCCCTGGAGGAGCAGCGTTACCTCCACACTGCTGCACAATTACCCAGCCAAGTGGAGGCTGACGCTGTCTGGCATCCATGGGGCTCCATGTGAGGTGGGCCTCAGCCTGCACCACCCGGCCCAGTGGAGAGCATTATCTCTGGGCATAGAGTGAGAAATCTGGGTTGGGGGGCTGGGTGGTTGGTTGGAGCAGGAATGGAGAGAAAGAGGGGGGGGGGAGGGGATATCAGATGGGGATTATGGTATAATCATAGATATGCCATCATAGACTACTGCCCCTCAATTATAACACATGCACACACACACACGGATAGGCAACACAGACCCATGCCCATGCACGCACGCATGCATGCACACACACACACACACACACACACACACACACACACACACACACACACACACACACACACACACACACTTTCACTCTCTGACATATGACCCTATACACAGGCTCAGACATATTGCAGACAGATAATCCTTACGAAAGACACGGTCATTTGATGTTACCCCGAGCCCCCCAAGACACACACACATACACACACACACTCTCACACCCCATCATATCCTCAGCAGGAGTTATGGTGGATTTGAGGTCACAGCATGTGGCTAGTACAGGGTGTTATGGGGTAGCTAGTGGATTACAGTTTTGTAGGGCAGCAGTCAGATTTATAGTTAAGTACACCGACAGGATAGACCACCAACCTACACATTATCCCTACACTCTCTCTCTCTGAAGTTGAGTACCACTATGTAGATACTGGCTTTGTCCTGAAATGGCACCCTATTCCCTATACAGTGCACTACTTTTACAGGCCCTGGTCAAAAGTAGTGCACTACTTAGGGAATAGGGTGCCATTTGGGGCGTAATCACTGTAAACGACATTCCCCAGCTGTCTCTCACATTACAATGTTTTTTTTTCAGCCAGCTCAAAGTGAGACCACTTTATATTAAGGACTGTAATCCCACTTCCTTCTGTCACATCAATAACAGGCTCTCTCATGTTCTTCCATTCTCACCTTCCCTCTGTCACATCAATAACAGGCTCTCTCATGTTCCTCCATTCTCAACTTCCCTCTGTCACATCAATAACAGGCTCTCTCATGTTCCTCCATTCTCACCTTCCCTCTGTCACATCAATAACAGGCTCTCTCATGTTCCTCCATTCTCACCTTCCCTCTGTCACATCAATAACAGGCTCTCTCATGTTCCTCCATTCTCACCTTCCCTCTGTCACATCAATAACAGGCTCTCTCATGTTCCTCCATTCTCAACTTCCCTCTGTCACATCAATAACAGGTTCTCTCATGTTCCTCCATTCTCAACTTCCCTCTGTCACATCAATGACAGGTTCTCTCATGTTCCTCCATTCTCACCTTTCCATCAAACCCAATGAGTCTCATTCCCTTCCTAAACCTCTCTCTCTCTCTCTCTCTCTCTCTCTCTCTCTCTCTCTCTCTCTCTCTCTCTCTCTCTCTCTCTCTCTCTCTCTCTCTCTCTCTCTCTCTCTCTCTCTCTCTCTCTCTCTCTCTCTCTCTCTCTCTCTCTCTCTCTCTCTCTCTCTCTCTCTCTCTCTCTCTCTCTCTCTCTCTCTCTCTCTCTCTCTCGGCTGTATTTACACAGGCAGCCCAATTCTGATATTCTTTCCACTAATTGGTCTTTTGACCAATCACATCAGATTTTTTTCACATCAGATCTTTCTCAGAGATGATATGATTGTACAAAAGACCAATTAGTGAAAAAAGATCAGAATTGGGCTGCCTGTTTGAACGCAGCCTTATAGTAGATTTGGTGGGAGTTTTGCTCAGTTTCGGCATGAAAGTGCCAATTAAATCTAGCAACACTGATGTGTATCCTCCTAGTTTTTTCTACATATTGCCCATTTCCCTGCAGTGCTGGGAAGTACTGGTGTGCTTGTCTCAGGGCTGCAGTGCGAAAGGATGTGGCAGGGCCAGGACACGAGGCCAGGCACAGGAAGGAAAGAGCTCCACTCAAATTCATCTCTATTGGACAGAGGCTTAAAGGAGTTAAAGGAGCTGGGGCAATATCTTGGAGCCAGGAGCCATCTCCTAGGAGAATGTCATGGCAACCAGGGCCCCAAAGCGGCAAGGGCCCCCAGGCTTTGGCAGGGGCGTTCCGACTCCCTTTTCAAGTGCCCGATCAAAAGTGTCAGGAAAGGTTCTGTTATCGGCGTCTCTCCTTTCTTTCTTTTTCTTTCTCCCCTTGCTCCGCCTCTCTTTGTTGGGTGACACAGGAGGCTGGCAGCTGCCCCGGAGCAGGCCGAGGTCGCCAAGGAGGCTGTGAGAAGATGGAGAGTAGTGTCTTTGCAATGGATTGTGGGAAAATGTTGCCAAACAACGCTAGGGTGAATGTGGCTGTGATGGTAGCTTGATATTGGGCACAATAGTGAACTGTAGCATTGATGTAGTGTCTGTAGCAGTGGGAGTAGATGTGATCATTCTAGACTCAAATCCCAGCTACTACAGATAAGATCACCAAATCTGTCTGCGTGAGTCTCCTGCTTCTTGCTAGATTGCTCTCGGCATGCTAGTGAAAGTAATTTACACCACAAGGAAAAGCAGTGGTTCTGATCCATCTAAGAGCTTTGAGAAGGTGCTGGAGATCAAAGTAGGCTACAGTTGACGGCATTACATAGTTATAGATGGCTTTGCACGTCGTCATTTTGCACGTCGTCATTGTGACACATTTACTTTGAAGCAAATGTTTGTTAATGCCCTGCAGACCAGACTTGAGAGTAGACCTGTAAACATGTGGAGTCTTCCCTCTCTTTTGTTCTTCTTTCTCTTCAATCGACCCATATTCCTCAGTAATTCATTCAACTGACACCAGATCAGAGGTTAACTTTTATTAATACATTCTTAGTAAAGTGACTAACATTAAAAGGTATACAGTGCAATTACCAACCCTTCTCTCCCCAAAAAAATAACAACATCAGTTAAGAGTAAGACGAGAGCAACACAACATGCTGCATTATTTAACGTTCCCCTAGTCTAGCTGCAGTCAGCCAGGTACTATATTTGGTAGGACATGAGACAATGGTATTTTAATGAAAGACCGCCACCTTGCGGGATAAACAGAGAACTACACAGATATGGGTTATGTTCATTAGGGCAGTGGTTCCCAACCTTTTTCACTTACTGTGCCATCAACAGAATTTTGCTCTGCCTAGAGTACCCCTGAATTACCCCTGCAAGTGCATTTTACCAGTAAGCCTATGGTCTCATGAGTCTTCTCAAGTACCCCCTGTGGATAGGCTAAGTACCCCCAGGGGTCCTAGTACCCCTGGTTGGGAACCACTGCATAAGGGCACACAACGTGCAAACGTTTTTGAAAATGGCAGTTCATAAAGGACAGATCCAGGTAAACCCTCTCTGTTTTAGTCAATTTTCTTCCATTTGGTGACTAATGAACACAACCCTGGTGACAACAATACCACTTTTTTTTTTTTATAGAACTCATATTCTATATGGAATTCAACTTATAGGCCTAAATGTTTTTTTTTTCTTCTGAAATGACAAGGAATAATTTAAGGAAAGGACATCAGCCATATGGAAAACCAGACCATTCCCATGAAAAAAGACCTAAGATAAGAGTTATGTATGTTACACAAAAGGAATACATCTCAATTTCCCCCTTTTTCTCTGGCCCTCCGTTTACCTTGTGTTTTCAGTCCTTCATCATGCTCCTGTTCAGCTCTCTTCCCTCCCTCCTCTTCTCCTCCCACAACCCCTATCCCTTTCCACCTCTATCCAGTATTACAATATCCTCACCTCCCTTCTCCCTGTCTTCTCTTCCCTATCCATTTACGCCTTTGTCCAATACCATCAATTCTCACACGTATTCTCCTAACCCCCTCAACCTCTCCCTCTCTTCCCTGTACCCTCCATCCCCCTGATCACCACCCCTAAATCCCAAATCAACTCATAGTCTCTACCCACAAAGCACTTACATAGATCTGAAAGGATTGGACTGGTATAAGCAATATGATGGTAGCTCCATCTGGCCTTCTGATAGGCCAGACGGGAATTGCCGCCATATAGCTTAAAGGACATCTTTCCAATCCTCTCAGATCTACCCTAATGCATAGGGGGTGGGGGCTAGGGGTTGAGTTGGGATTCAGAGCCCCCTTAGCGTGAGTCCATGAGGGGCTGCAGCCAAAGCAGGAAGCGGGACACCTTCTGGTAGATGTAACCCTGACGACAGTCTGCCCCTGTTGGTCTGGAGACCACCCCGGTCAGATAGAACACCTCCCTGTGGAGAGATAGGATGGGACTCCCCGGCCCCAAGATGCAGTCACCATTGGGTCTTACTGTCGTACAACCCATCTTGTTGGTGACCAACCCTGGGTGCCTCTCCACACACTGGGGCAGACGCTCGTATGCCAGGTGGTTGAGAGTGAGCGGGCCCTGGACCTCCGTGGCGTCCACAGGGTCCTTCCAGCCAGTGACCACTGCCGGGTACTCGCCGGTCATCAGAACGACCTCTGAGAAGTCGCGTTCAGGCAGGCAGGCAGCGACCACGTGTTTCTTATAGACGATGCGCTCGCGGAGCTCGAGGACGGCCAGGTCGTTGTCAGGGTGACCGGGTACGTAACGGGGGTGGACGTGGACGACTCTGACATACATCGTCTGTTCGCCGTCTTCAGATGCGGTTTGGCGCTTGCCTGGGAGGGTAGGGAGGAAGTACTCCAAATCAATGAAGGAACACATACTATAAAGCAAATCAAAAACATACTCTCTCACACACACACACACACCACTTCCACCACCAGTGGAGCCTGAGCCCATAGACTGGACATGATGCCCCATGATGATCACTCACCGACAGCCACCTGGAAGTTGATGTATTTCTGGGCACACTGGGCTGTAGTTAGAACCAGGTTCTCCTTGAGAATGACACCACTACAGAACCCTACAGACTCTGCACTCTTCAGAATGGCCTGCATAAAGACAACACAATGCCACAGTTACAGCATACAGCCGAGATGTCACAGCAAAATACATTATCACACCTATGGGAATATTGGGTTAATGTGCTGTAGCTTTGGTAGTGAGGGGTTGACTTTC
The DNA here is from genome assembly GCF_964263955.1 of Coregonus lavaretus. Lineage (NCBI taxonomy): Eukaryota > Metazoa > Chordata > Actinopteri > Salmoniformes > Salmonidae > Coregonus > Coregonus lavaretus. The sequence continues at coordinate 32,238,200 of NC_140015.1, read as the reverse complement.
TGAGAAAAATGAATTTGAGAGCGGAATACTGCCTGTCAGTTGACAGTGCTAGCTGTGTGTGTGTGTGTACCTCATAGTGGTGTGTGTTTTCCTACCTGCCAGGGACACTCTCCAGAGTTGCAGGCGAGTCCCTCAAAGTTGCTGGCGATGTTGGCTGACTGTCTCTTTGTCCACTGGCTTAGGCTGTTCACCTTCCCACAGGGGAATGTCACTGAGAGAGGGATGGAGGGAGAGGGAAGGAGAGAGAGAATTACAGAGTATAGTTTAGTACAGTACTGTATAGTACAGTTTAGTATCTAGTATAGGATAGCATTAGCCTCGTACGAACCATCCTGATCTCGCAAGCTTACATTCTGTTTCACTATCCGTGTAGCAAAACAGAATGTAAGCTAGCGAGATCAGGATGGTTTGTATGAGGCTAGAATAGCATAGCATAATACAGTACAGAATAGCTCCTCACTTCCAATAGGCAGAAACTCAAACAGGAAGTACCCGTGCTAAGGTCTATTCAACGCTGGTCTGACCAATCGGAATCCATGCTTCAAGATTGTTTTGATCACGCGGACTGGGATATGTTCCGGGTTGCCTCTTAGAATTACATTGACGTATACTCGGACACGGTGACTGAGTTCATCAGGAAGTGTGTAGGGGATGTTGTTCCCACTGTAACTATTAAAACCTACCTAAACCAAAAACCGTGGATAGATGGCAGCATTCGAGCAAAACTGAAAGCGCGAACCACCGCATTTAACCACGGCAAGATGACTGGGAATATAGTTGAATACAAACAGTGTAGTTATTCCCTCCGTAACGCAATCAAACAGGCAAATTGTCAGTACAGAGACAAAGTGGAGTCGCAATTCAACGGCTCAGACACGAGACGTATGTGGCAGGGTCTACAGACAATTACGGATTACAAAGGGACAACCAGCCACGTCGCGGACACCGACGTCTTGCTTCTGGACAAGCTAAACACCTTCTTCGCCCGCTTTGAGGATAACACAGTGCCACCGACATGGCCCGCTGCCAAGGACTGTGGCCTCTCCTTCTCCATGGCCGACGTGAGTCAGACATTTAAGCGTGTTAACCCTCGCAAGGCTGCCGGACCAGACGGCATCCCTAGCCGTGTCCTCAGAGCATGCGCAGACCAGCTGGCTGGAATGTTTACGGACATATTCAATCTCTCCCTATCTAAGTCTGCTGTCCCCACTTGCTTCAAGATGTCCACCATTGTTCCTGTACCCAAGAAAGCAAAGGTAACTGAACTAAATGACTATCGCCCCGTAGCTCTCACTTCTGTGATCATGAAGTGCTTTGAGAGGATAGTTAAGGATCATATCACCTCCACCTTACCTGACACCATAGACCCACTTCAATTTGCATACCGCCCAATTGATTCACAGATGATGCAATCGCCATTGCACTGCACAATGCCCTATCCTATCTGGACAAGAGGAATACCTATGTAAGAATGCTGTTCATTGACTATAGCTCAGCCTTCAACACCATAGTACCCTCCAAGCTCATCATTAAGCTCAGGGCCCTGGGTCTGAACCCCGCCCTGTGCAACTGGGTCCTGGACTTCCTGACGGGCCGCCCCCAGGTGGTGAAGGTAGGAAACAACACCTCCACTGATCCTCAACACAGGGGCCCACAAGGGTGCATGCTCAGCCCCCTCCTGTACTCCCTGTTCACCCATGACTGCGTGGCCATTCACGCCTCCAACTCAATCATCAAGTTTGCAGATGACACAACAGTAGTAGGCCTGATTACCAACAATGACGAGGCAGCCTACAGGGAGGAGGTGAGGGCCCTGGCGGAGTGGTGCCAGGAAAATAACCTCTCCCTTAACGACAACAAAACGAAGGAGCTGATCGTGGACTTCTGGAGACAGCAGAGGGAGCACGCCCCCATCCACATCGACGGGTCGCAGTGGAGAAGATGAAAAGCTTAAAGTTCCTCGGCGTACACATCACTGACAATCTGAAATGGCCCACCCATACATACAGTGTGGTGAAGAAGGCGCAACAGTGCCTCTTCAAACTCAGGAGGCTAAGACCCTCACAAACCTTTACAGATGCACAATTGAGAGCATCCTGTCGGGCTGTATCACCGCCTGGTACGGCAACTGCACCGCCCGCAACCGCAGAGCTCTCCAGAGGGTGGTGCGGTCTGCCCAACGCATCATCGAGGGCACACTGCCTGTCCTCCAGGACACCTACAGCACCCGATGTCACAGGAAGGCCAAAAAGATAATCAAGGACATCAACCACCCGAGCCACGGCCTGTTCACCCCGCTATCATCCAGAAGGCGTGGTCAGTACAGGTGCATCAATGCTAGGACCGAGAGACTGAAAAACAGCTTCTATCTCAAGGCCATCAGACTGTTAAATAGCCATCACTAGCCGGCTACCACCCGGTTACTCAACCCCACACCTTAGGTCACTTCAATAATGGAACACTAGTCACTTTAATAATGTTTACATACTGCTTTACTCATTTCATATGTATATACTGTATTTTGGTCAATGCCACTCTGACATTGCTCGTCCTAATATTTATATATTTCTTAATTCCATTATTTTACTTTTAGATTTGTGTGTATTGTTGTGAATTGTTAGATACTACTGCACTGTTGGAGCTATGAAAATATGTGTATGTGACCAATAAAATGTGATTTGATATGATAGGATAGCATAGTATAGCATAGTAGTATTGAAGCAGGTATATGGTCACTGACCTGCAGGAATACACTTCACCCTCTCCTTCTCCTCTAGTTTCCAGCCACGGGCACAGGAACACTCATAGGACTGGTATCCTGGCTTACAGAACTGACTGCATCCCTTGGTCTTATCCAACATACATACTGTCTGATCTACAATCACACACAGAGAGAGGGGGAGAGAGAGGAAGGGGGAGAGGGGGAGAGAGAGAGATGAGAGGATTACGACAAGGTATATTTCATATTTCGACAGCACAGGTAGTGGACACATAGACAGATTTCAAATCATTTCGGATTTGTTGAATTTGTTATTTTGAAACTTAATAAAAATAAAAATAAAGATTTTTTACAACATGAGTTCCCCACCAACTCTGTGTTGGGTCCTTCACGTCTCTCACCTGTCTCGCAGTGGACTCCAAAGAAGCCTGACTTGCAGACACAGTCGTATCCCCCCACACTGTCTGAGCACATGGCTCCATTCTTACACGGCTTCTCTGCACACTGGTCCCCATCTGTACACACACAGAGTTAACAACACAGCCAGTCAAATGGTACATCCACTAATACAAGACACACATTATTGGGTGAAGCTATTTTAACTGTGACACCAAATCACATGGATTTGAATTGAGTGTTAACCCAAAAGACTAAGTACTCTGATATGTTCCAGGAGAACGTCAGTCAAAGTCATTACACTTACCTATGTAGACTGACCAGAAGATATCCTGAAAGATCAAAACAAAGTCCACTGTCAGTTTGATTCAAAATGTCTACAGAATCATCAGAAGTCCACTGTCAGTTTGATTCAAAATGTCTACAGAATCATCAGAAGTCCACTGTCAGTTTGATTCAAAATGTCTACAGAATCATCAGAAGTCCACTGTCAGTTTGATTCAAAATGTCTACAGAATCATCAGAAGTCCACTGTCAGTTTGATTCAAAATGTCTACAGAATCATGAGAAGCAAGAAGACAGATAACAAGAGGAGAGGAGTGGAGAGGTAAGGAAAGGAGGAAGGTTTGGAGGTTGTTAAAGAGGATGTCTGAGGGGAGAAAAGGAAGGATGAGATTAAGGAGGTAAGGAAAGAAGGGAGTCTAATAGAGGGAGGTGTGAGGAGAGAAGTATGCTCAGTGGAATAAGGGAGCATTGGCCCACCGTGCGGTAGGAGTCCTGGAAGATCTCCCTGGCCTCCTCATAGTTGCAGACCTCCTCCAGACACTCCCTCTCCAGGTTGGCAGGGAGCAGGCTCTCCTCGTTGCCCACGTTGGCCCTCTTCTGGCGGGACAGGGTGATCACCTCACTGGCCTCTTGCTTGTCCAGGAACACTGGGGGGGAGGGGGGAGGGGGGAGGAAAGGAGAGATGGAGCCCTGAGATAGAACTTGGAGCAATAGGATACACTTGCAATGTTGAAGCTATTTAGTCATTGTACTTAATTTTGACACTCATTCACAAAAATAACAATTTTTTATCTCAATGGATAGTCTCTTTTTCATATAACCTGATTCCACTTAAATAGTTAGGTCACACATTTGAAAATAGTTTGTTACAGATTCTCAGCCTAAATCTGTCAAATCTATGTAGTAGAGTACAATAGTAACATTCTTTGTTACTCATTAACTACGGCCTAAACCCAGTTGGATCCCCACTCCCTAAAAAGGGGTCTCAGATTCTATTAAGAATGCAGCCTAATGTCTCCATGACAAATTCTCCTTATCTAATGTAAACATGACCCTTCCCTGTCCTGGTGTCCAGTCTAGTGGAGAAACAGGCCCCCTCCCTGTCCTGGTGTCCTGTCTAGTGGATAAACAGGCCCCCTCCCTGTCTTGGTGTCCTGTCTAGTGGATAAACAGGCACTTTCCCTGTCTTGGTGTCCTGTCTAGTGGATAAACAGGCCAATTCCCTGTCCTGGTGTCCTGTCTACTGGATAAACAGGCCAATTCCCTGTCCTGTTGTCCTGTCTACTGGATAAACAGGCCCATTCCCTGTCTTGGTGTCCTGTCTAGTGGATAAATAGGCCCTTTCCCTGTCTTGGTGTCCTGTCTAGTAGATAAACAGGCCCCTTCCCTGTCTTGGTGTTGTGTCTAGTAGATAAACAGGCCCCTTCCCTGTCTTGGTGTCCTGTTTACTGGATAAACCGGCCCCTTCCCTGTCTTGGTGTCCTGTCTAGTGGATAAACAGGCCCCTTCCCTGTCTTGGTGTCCTGTCTAGTAGATAAAAAGCCCCCTTCCCTGTCTTGGTGTCGTGTCTAGTGGATAAACAGGCTCCTTCCCTGTCCTAGTGTCCTGTCTACTGGATGTGAGTTCCTCCTTTCAATGTTGTGCTTTGAGACCCAGTGAGCCCTCTAAATAATCCATTATCATTCCTGGCTGGATTGGTCATCCAGGGAAAATTACCATCCAAGGAAAGTCCCTCTGTGCCCTTTTGTTGGGGGCGGCAGGAACCCTAACGGTTAAGTGCGTTGGGCCAGTAACTGTTGATGTGCCTTAGAGTAAGGCACTTAATCCTACTGTAATTGCTCCTGTAAGTCGCTCTGGATAAGAGCATCTGCTAAATGACTAAAATGTCAAATATGTTGCTCAGGGCCATCAGCCAGCAGCATGGTGTCCCTGGTCCCTTACCTGTCTTGGTGTTCTTAGTGTCCAGTCTGGCCGTCACAGCTCCCAGTAGCAGTAAGGAGAGCAGGGTGGCAGCGGTGGCTATGGAGCCCATGGTGGCAGCTAGAGGACAGTCTGCCTGTCTGCCTGTTTGTCTGTCTAATACTGTCAGCTCACCTCAGCAGAGCTCAAAGGTCACACCTAAAAACAACAAGGACCAGAGTTCAGAGATTCACACATTCTGACATAGACATCACAGATGACATCATTTTCTGTCAGGAGGAGCCAGTCAAGGAGCTTCAAAGAGGAGGGCCATTTTATGTGCAGGACCAGAGTAACCTACAAAACGAGGATAAATACTAATTGTTGTGAGTGTTGTTAAAAGCTTTTGGATCTTGGGATAATCATTAAAAGCTTGAACTTCAGTCTTGCAGCTTCCGCTCTTTCTCTGTAAAGTAAGCTCAAATCAACAACCTATTTGTTTAATAGAGTTAAGACGTCAAATGAGCCCATCAGAACAGTGACAATGCATTTTCTAAAGAACCCCCGGACTGTTCAATGCTGCCATCGTGTGGTATTATTCCCGGTTTATTATTGTTTCATCCATTTCCAATTGTAAACAACAAAGAGGGATAACATCAAACTCCCAAAACAAACTAGATTCATTGGTATTAGGCCTAATAAAATAGTTGGTTTAATAGATTGCCTGTAACAGAACGAACAAAATAAACCAGGCCTGTGTATTTATATTTAGTCCAATATGAATATGAACTGGTTCATGTTGTGAATGATGGTGCTGTTGGCTATAAAACAACATATGACACGACCAGACTAATCTGAAATGATGCTGTAAAAGCTTGGGCTACCACACACCACTAAAAACACATACGAACGTATGGCTCCTAAACGTTATTGAAAATATAGAGGCCTATTATGCATCCACGCTATATTATGCTACCTAAATCGCAACGCGTATCCCATTATGGGAGAGATGGACCGCTATTCAGGGCGCGGCAAAACGCATGATTATTAGAACGGTAAAAAAGCACGGTAACCTACCGTGCGTCGGACTTCAACAGGGGCTTGGACGGAATGAGAAGGATGACAGAGGCCTGTTCAGTTGGTTCAGTCTCTGGTCCGGACACGCAGTTCACTTTCCCCGTGTGGATCCTCGGCTCTGAGATCGTAATATGGGGCTGACAGCATCACACTCCAGTGTTGCTTTTCAGGCCACTGCGACGTGTGTAATCAACCACGCGAGGGCGCTCTTGAATACTTTATTCAGAACCATAAATACAAATGCTGTATTGGTCCGTGCTACTGTATTGGTCCGTGCTACTGTATTACCCAATGATGGATTGTTGATGCTACTGAATGTACTCGCCAATGAGAAGCTTTGAAGCCGCCGCCATGTTGGTACTCCTGAGAAGGAGCAGTTCTCCAATGTTTCATGGACAAAATTACACGTATTTAAGTCTTTTTTTGTTGTAGTTGGGACAGTAACATTAGTACTCTAAACAAAAAAATGGGGGGGTAAATGTAAATGTTATCAGTTACGTTACCAGCAAAAATACTGTAATCAGTTTACAGATACATTTGAAAAACTAGATGATTACTGATTGGATTACTTCTGAATTCAGAAAGGATGTTTTCAAAATGAAATACATTATGACACCTTTCTGTTTTCTCAATGACATTCAATTCAGCATTGAAAAAAGTGCATCGCAGTGCTAACTGTGCCACTAGAGATCCTGGTTCGAATCCAGGCTCTGTCGCAGCCGGCCGTGACCGGGAGACTCATGGGCGGCGCACAATTGGCCCAGCGTCGTCCAGGGTAGGGGAGGGAATGGCCGGCAGGGATGTAGCTCAGTTGATAGAGCATGGCGTTTATAACGCCAGGGTTGTGGGTTCGATTCCCACGTGGGGCCAGCATAAAAAAAAAAAACATGTATTCACTAACTGTAAGTCGCTCTGGATAAGAGCGTCTGCTAAATAATGTAAATGTAAACAATATATGCCATTTAGCTGACGCTTTTATGTATGGGTGGTCCCGGGAATCGAACCCACTATCCTGGTGTTACAATGCTCTACCAACTGACCTACAAAGGACAACATCAGGACAACTCTCACCCTTTTCTATTCCTCCTTCTCTATCCCTTCCCCCCCCCCCCTCCCTCCCATCCCTCCCTCCCTCCCATTAGTTTGCCCTCTGTGTTAGGGAGCTCTCCATTCCCCCACCCCACCTCTACCCCAGCCCACCCTGGCCTTCCCTCCCGACTCTCCCTGGTGCCAATGATAATTCAATTTTACTTCGCCGGTGTGATCGGAATCATAATCTCAGCGGCTTTGAAGTCGGGCATCAAACGTGTTGGAAATCCGTCCGTTATTATTTAGATCAATGTGAGAGGGCACACAGAACCAGACAGCTGCAGCAACAACAAGAACACCAAGATGGGGCTCTGGAGTGTGGTGTCAACAGGGGCCAGGAGCTGTTAGGTGGGGGGAGGGGGGGGGGGGAAGGAGGGGGAGAGGAACGGTGAGATAGAGAGGGAAGAAGAGAAGAGAGGGAGAGGCAGGAAGAGGAAAGGAGGAGAGAGAGAGAGAGAGAGAGAGAGAGAAATAGAGAGAGAGAGAGAGAGAGAGAGAGAGAGAGAGAGAGAAAGAGAGAGAGAGAGAGAGAGAGAGAGAATATGAGTACGGAGATGTTTGGTCACTTGTCAGCTTGGATCTCAAACCAGTAGGTCTTTACCTTTATCTGTACGAGTGTGTGTGTGTATGCACACGTGTGTGTGTGTGTGTGTGTGCAGCATTGCATAGTTACCAGGACCTCAGGGCTATAAGGCTGCAGACTGCAGTGTTAAGTGTTAATGTATTTCCTCCAGTCCAATAACAGGCATTATAAAGGCCTGCTTCACCAGCTGATCCCCAGAGCTGGCCTGGTCTGCCGTGCTAGCCTAGCCCAGAGAGGGTTACTGTGGCTGGGGAGGGGGAGAGAGAACGTGCCCCGGCCTGCTGGAGCTGGAGCTGGAGGTGGTGGTGGATGTATAAATGGATCAGGATATGGAGATTTCCCATCGGACGGCATTCTGATTAGAAATATGTACAAGTAAATAACTAGGAGTCATATAATGTTCTGTATGTGGGGGGTTGTGTGTGTGTGTGTGTGTGTGTGTGTGTGTGTGTGAGAGAGAATGTGTGTGTGTGCGAGTGTGTGTGTGTGTGTAGAGAGAGAGAGAGAGAGAGAGAGAGAGAGGGGAGTGAGAGGGGCAGTGACACAGTAAATGGACATGACATGCTGGGTAAATGGTGTGTTTCTTCTTTAATGATTAATCTCCTTCCCTGCTTTGTGTTTCTTTAAAGATGTCCGCTCAAGGAGGGGCACCTCCCTCTCATCTTTTCTTTTGATGAGAGTGAGAAGAAAAGAGCAGGGAAAGAGGGGAAGGGAGTGGGAGGGAGGGAGGGAGGGAGGGAGGGAGGGAGGGAGGGAGAAAACAGATGAGAAGAAGATGAGGATAAGAGATGGAGAGAATAGAGGAAAGGGGGGAGTACAAGGAGAAAATAGAAGGAGAGGAGGAGATAGAGAAGAAGGAGAGGAGAGGAGGAGATAGAGAAGAAGGAGAGGAGAGGAGGAGATAGAGAAGAAGGAGAGGAAGAAGAAAAACAAAGAGAGAGAATATAAAAATAAAATAATATGCCATTTAGCAGACGCTTTTATCCAAAGCGACTTACAGTCATGCGTGCATACATTTTTGTGTATGGGTGGTCCCGGGGATCGAACCCACTACCTTGGCGTTACAAGCGCCGTGCTCTACCAGCTGAGCTACAGAGGACCACAATAAAAGAGAGAGAGAAAAAAAGAGATGGCGAGAGGGAGAGAGGGAGCCAGTCACGTGTGATCTGGGTCACCCTGCACCAGTGAATCAAGCAGCTGATTATGCCTGCATACTAAACCAACAGCTATTACACTGAACATCCATCATAAATACAACCTGTCGCTCACGGCAACTCTGATGGATAGAACACAACAGGCTGCAGAGGGAAGGGATCCCTGGGTCTCCCTCCATCTCTCCATCTCTCCATCTCTCCCTCCATCCCTCCATCTCACTCACTCAGACTGTTATTTTCCTTCTCCTATGTTCCCTTCCTCCTTCTCAAACATCATTATCATCTCTCTCCTTCCCTCTCTCCCTCTCCCAGACTCATTCTCCCTCTCTCCCTTCCCACACTGACTCCTTCATTTTTTTCCTGTTCCAACTGTGACAGCATTGTATGTGTATGTGCACCATCCCATAGGAATGCATGCACATGTGACACATGATGCGACTTGTGGTGAGTGTGAGTTAGGCCATAATGTCCCTCCCCATCTGTGCCTGTATTAAGTGCCTGAGTATACCTAGATATGTGAGTGTGCCTGGGTAAGTCTGTCAGTGACACTGTGCATATGTGTGTGCATGAGCGTACCTGTGTGTGTGTCTGTGTGCGAGCGTGTGTGTGTGTACCTGCATAAGGGTGTGTGTGTACCTCCCCTAATGATGTGGCTAATGAGGATGTGACGGGTGTGTTAACAACACAGACAGTGGGAAGATAGATGTCACTGCAGCCCAGGGGAGACCTATCGATAGGCCAGCAAGTCAGCCAGGCAGGCAGCCAGGCAAGCTGTCACTACAGGGGCCAGAAGAGATAGTGACAGCCGATAGGGACCACACAGTGACAGAGTCTCTTAATGACCTGTCCTGACACACCACCACCACCAGCACTAGCCATCACGACTGATGAGAGATGCCATAACACCACCCAGGATGCATTGAGGTCAACTGTGTTGTAATGATTTGCGTGGTATTTCTATGCAGGTGTAGTGGACGTCAGACTGCTCTCTTAGCCGTACCACTTCTTCCTGCTCCAGCTCACACTGAGACTAGAACCCAGGACCTCTGCCTTGCAAACACACCTGACCGCCACCCTGAAATGTTCTTACCCAGTTCCGCCACCGAAAAGCTAGCAATTTGGCTCTGTGAGTGAAGACATTTCAGGCTGATAGGGTTGAGTGTGTAATGATGATGTTTTTAACACTATAGACCAGACTGCTCCTAACCCTCTGGCTGTTCCTGAGCTCTGCTAGCTGCTGAGAGTCTAATAGTCTAATACATTACCTCCCTCTCCCTCTCCCCATCCACCTTTACCCTCGCTCCATATCTCTCTCCATATCTCTCTCTCTCTCTTGCTCTCTCGCTCGCTCTCTTTTTTTCTCAATTTCTCTCTCTCTCTCTCCCATCTCCCTCTCTCTCTCCATCCACCTCTCCCCATCTTTCTCCATGATTAATTAACATCTTCTAGTCTATATTTTATTTAACATTTAATTGTGCTGGTGGTGCGGCCCCTTCCCTAACTCCTCCTGCCTTTGTAAATGTTCCATGTTGGAGAAGAGAATTAAGGGCATGTGAACCACACCCCTTCTCTCCCTCCATCCATTTATCTCTTATCCATCCCTCCATCCTCCCTTTCTCCATCCCATTCATTAGTATAAATCAGCTGATTATGCTGGCATACTAAACAAACAGCCTGGCTATTACACTGAACATCCATAATTAATACAACCTTTCGCTCACGGCAAATAAAACACAACAGGCTGCAGATGGATGGGATCCCTGGGTCTCCCTCCATCTCTCCATCTCGCCATTCATCCCTTGCTCCATCCCTCCCTTATTCCTACCATCATCTGTGCTGAGTCCCCCCCTCCCAAACATCATCCTTCTCCCTCCCGTTCTCTCTCCCGTTTTATCTCTCGCTCTCGCTCTCTCTCTCTCTCTCTCTCTCTCTCTCTCTCTCTCTCTCTCTCTCTCTCTCTCTCTCTCTCTCTCTCTCTCTCTCTCTCTCTCTCTCTCTCTCTCTCTCCCCTCCCTCCTGCCCCCTCCCTCCTCTCTCTCTCCTCCTCCCTCCCCCTCCCTCCTGCCCCCTCCCTCCTCTCTCTCTCCTTCCCTCTCCTTCCCTCCCTCCCCTGCCCATAGGTTCTATCCTGAGAGCGCTTGGCAGGTGAGTGAGTGCTATATTTTATTCAGCAGTGAGCCAGCCTCCCCCTGTACAGTGGCTGTATGGCAAATTACACCCTATTCACTAAATAGTGCACTACTTGACCAGGGCCCATAGGAACATAGGGTGCCAATTGGGATGCATCCAGTGTTATCCATTTAATCAGGGCAGTGGGTGCCTAACCCCTAGCACCCGAAACCAGTCTTGTGCAAAGTCACGCCTGGTATCACTGAAAATTGATTTTTTTTGTCCACACCTGCAACAACAGTGAATATATTATGTTTGTTATATTTTCTCTTGCTTTTCCAATGTTCTGTATGTATTCAGTTCAGCTGACAACAATGTGAATTGATTGTATTCGGTAATTCAATATACACATTATTTTAAGAACAAATAATCACTATTCACTCATGATGTAGGACCCGCAACAATGTAGTACCAAGATGTTATTCAAATGTAGAGACAGAGGATTTATATGCAGAGGATTAAGCATAGAAATAGAATGAATATATTATATTTCTATGGAATCAAGCAAATAAATAACATGAATAGATTGTAGAGCAATAGACACAGTGAGGGAAAAAAGTATTTGATCCCCTGCTGATTTTGTACGTTCGCCCACTGACAAAGACATGATCAGTCTATAATTTTAATGGTAGGTTTATTTGAACAGTGAGAGACAGAATAACAACAAAAAAATCTAGAAAAACGCATGTCAAAAATGTTATAAATTGATTTGCATTTTAATGAGGGAAATAAATATTTGTCCCCTCTGCAAAACATTACTTAGTACTTGGTGGCAAAACCCTTGTTGGCAATCACAGAGGTCAGACGTTTCTTGTAGTTGGCCACCAGGTTTGCACACATCTCAGGAGGGTTTTTGTCCCACTCCTCTTTGCAGATCTTCTCCAAGTCATTAAGGTTTCGAGCCTGACGTTTGGCAACTCGAACCTTCAGCTCCCTCCACAGATTTTCTATGGGATTAAGGTCCGGAGACTGGCTAGGCCACTCCAGGACCTTAATGTGCTTCTTCTTGAGCCACTCCTTTGTTACTTTGGCCGTGTGTTTTGGGTTATTGTCAAGCTGGAATACCCATCCACAACCCATTTTCAATGCCCTGGCTGAGGGAAGGAGGTTCTCACCCAAGATTTGACGGTACATGGCGCCGTCCATCGTCCCTTTGATGTGGTGAAGTTGTCCTGTCCCCCCAAAGCATAATGTTTCCACCTCCATGTTTGACAGTGGGGATGGTGTTCTTGGGGTCATAGGCAGCATTCCTCCTCCTCCAAACATGGCGAGTTGAGTTGATGCCAAAGAGCTCAATTTTGGTCTCATCTGACCACAACACTTTCACCCAGTTCTCCTCTGAATCATTCAGATGTTCATTGGCAAACTTCAGACGGGCCTGTATACGTGCTTTTTTGAACAGGGGGACCTTGCGGGCGCTGCAGGATTTCAGTCCTTCACGGCGTAGTGTGTTTTCTTGGTGACTATGGTCCCAGCTGCCTTGAGATCATTGACAAGATCCTCCCGTGTAGTTCTGGGCTGATTCTTCACCATTCTCATGATCATTGCAACTCCACGAGGTGAGATCTTGCATGGAGCCCCAGGCCGAGGGAGATTGACAGTTATTTTGTGTTTCTTCCATTTGCGAATAATCGCACCAACTGTTGTCACCTTCTCACCAAGCTGCTTGGCGATGGTCTTGTAGCCAGCCTTGTGTAGGTCTACAATCTTGTCCCTGACATCCTTGGAGAGCTCTTTGGTCTTGGCCATGGTGGAGAGTTTGGAATCTGATTGATTGATTGCTTCTGTGGACAGGTGTCTTTTATACAGGTAACAAACTGAGATTAGGAGCACTCCCTTTAAGAGTGTGCTCCTAATCTCAGCTCGTTACCTGTATAAAATACACCTGGGAGCCAGAAATCTTTCTGATTGAGAGGGGGTCAAATACTTATTTCCCTCATTAAAATGCAAATCAATTTATACAATTTTTGACATGCATTTTTCTGGATTTCTTTGTTGTTATTCTGTCTCTCACTGTTCAAATAAACCTACCATTAAAATTATAGACTGATCATTTCTTTGTCAGTGGGCAAACGTACAAAATCAGCACTTTTTTCCCTCACTGTATGTGTTATGAACAAACAAATACCTTTCACCCTAGTACAAAGACGTTATTCAATGTAGAGACAGAGGATTTATTGCAGTAGATTAAGCATAGAAATAGAATGAATAGACTATATTTCTATGGGACTAAGTAGGGCTGTAGAGGCACATAGGGATTAACAGGAACAGATGCCGAGGGGTGAACACTTTGTATGTGTCATACTGACACTGATTCACTGACTCACTGATTCACAGATTCACTGATTCACTCACTAGCACACTTCAACTATAACACTCAGATCATCTCACAGTTTACACTGTACGGCAATTAGGATACAACATGTTCAAATCTAGTTAACCGTGCGCACAGGTGTTCCCACACACCCACACACGTACACAACACATGTACACACGCATGACCATTGAACTTGTTGACACACAAGCAATCACACATAATCACACAGACGCACACACACACACACACACACACACACACACACACACACACACACACACACACACACACACACACACACACACACACACACACACACACACACACACTACTCCCACCTGTCATCTCGTCTTCCCCCCAATTTGATATTTTCTTTGTGTAGACTATAGTCTGTTCTCACAAGGGAAACATAACCACTCCTCCTCCCTCCTCCTTCCTCCGCTCCCTCACTCTCACTGCCTTCCTGTCTTCTCCTCACATCCAAATCATCTATGCTCATTCTTTCTCCCTCTCCCCTCACCTCCTCCTTCCTGTCTGCTTTTCCCTCTTTCGACTCCCTCACTTCTCCTTACTCACTCCTCTAGTGTGCCCTTGCTCTCTCTCTACCCCATCCCTCCCCTCTCTCTCTCTCTCTCTCTCTCTCTCTCTCTCTCTCTCTCTCTCTCTATCTCTATCTCTCTCTCTCTATCACTCTCTCTCTCTACCCCATCCCTCTCTAAATCTTCTCTCCACCCTTCTCTCTGTCTCCATCTTTCTCTCGGTTCATTCTCATTCTCTCTCAGTCACACATGCATGCAGCATCTCCCCTCGCCACTTACTTTCACTCTCAACTCTCCTCCTCCTTTCTCCCTCTGTCACAAACACATATCACCTCTCTCATCTTCCTGTCTGTGTCGTCTGTGTCTCAACCTCTGTCTCTCTCACACACACTTACAGCCTCTTCTCCCCTCTCTTTCTCCCTCTCTCTTCTTCTCCCTCTCACTCAGACATGCACAAATGCTTGCGCAACCCCCGCTCTAACACACACCACACACTCATGCCGACTGGCACCCAAGGACAGAGCACCCCCTCTCTCCCTCCCTCTCTAGCGCTCTCTCTCTCCCTCTCCCTCTCTCCCTCCCTCTATATCGCTCTCTCCCTCTTTCTCCCTCTCTCTCCCTCTCTCTGTCTCAGTCCTGCTGCCAGGCTGCTGAGTCTGGGTCTGTGAGAGTGTGTGTGTGTGTTTCTGGGCTTTCCTGACGCCGAGCCGAGCTGAGCTCACACACTTCCAGCTCACTCCTGAGCATCTGAGTACGAGGACCAGGAGGAAGAGGAGGGCCATGGAGCACAGCCACATCTTCACCCTCTTGCCCCACCCCAACAGCAGTGCCTGGAGCCCGGGGCAGCAACCGGCCGACACTCCCCAGGGTTGCCCTCTCGGACCACTGCCCGTCATCTACTACAGTGCCCTGCTCTGCCTCGGCCTGCCCGGTAAGAGAGAGAGGGGGGAGAGGATGGATTAGAGAGAGAGCGTGTGTGTGTGTGTGTGGGACTGTGTGTGCGTTGTGTGTGTGTGTGTGTTTTTTGTGAATATCTGTGTTTGTTTGTGTTTGTATGACAGAGTGTGTGTTTGTTATACTCTAAGTGAGCGTGTGTGTGTTTGGTATACTCTAACTGAGTGAGTGTGTGTGTTTGAAGTCTGTGTTTTGTGCTCAGCTGCTCTAGAGTCATGAATTGATATCTCACATTGACCTTGTCCTATCTGTGTGCTCGAGTGTGTGTGTGTGCATGTGCCTGTGCCAGTGTGTGTGTGTGTCCATGCCAGTGTGTGTGTGTGTGTGTGTGTGCCTGTGTGAGTGTGAGTGCGCCCACACGTCGGTCTGTTGGATCAACAGAGATAAAAAGCCAGACAAATGAAAAAAGGGATGAAACTTTATTTTCTATTTCTCAGCTCAGATTTCACCTCTTTGTAAATCATCCGGCTTCTATTCACCCAGTGAATTACAATGACGTGAAGCAGAAAGAGAGACCTGTAGGATTTAGCCAGTCGATGACTGCTCCTGAAATTTGACTGTGTCTTTCCTACATAGACGTGACCTCTAGGACATAATGTGAGACTGTCTTTCCTACATAGACATCACCTTTAGGACATAGTTTGGGACTGTCTTTCCTACATAGACGTGACCTCTAGGACATAGTTTGGGACTGTCTTTCCTACATAGACGTGACCTCTAGGACATAGTTTGGGACTGTCTTTCCTACACAGACACAGCTCTCTGACCTCTGAAAGATATTGATGCATCCCAGTCATGTCTGATCCAAAGACTTATCGCAGTTCAGACCTGGCCAGATAGCTTGACTGTAATATGTATTTGGAGTAAAAAACATTGCTGCCTAGAGAACTACTTGTCTGTGTTATAGCTTTGGGTAGACACACTTAAATGAACACACTGGACCAATAGTCTGTACTGAGACTGCTGTGGGTTTCAGGTACATAGCCTACAAGCTATGTTGTTGGGTTACTTACAGTACATCATCATCTCTGTAAAGACTTATTGGTGAGTTTAGACCCATTCCCAAGACAGATAGGACTATTTTATATGTCTGCTTCCCTACTGTGTGGTCTATGGATGGACACTTACCCAGTCTGGGCAACATGGTCTCATTAGAATGTGTCAAAATAGTGACATTTAACCACTGTATTTACTGTGCATTCGGAAAGTATTCAGATCCGTTATATCCTTATTTTAAAATTGATTAAATGTTTTTTTCCCCCTCATCAATCTACTCACAATACACCATAATGAAAAAGCAAAAACAGGTTTTTAGAAATTGTTGCAAATGTATAAAAAAACAACAACTGAAATATCAAATGTATATGAGTATTCAGACCCTTTACTCAGTACTTTGTTGAAGCACCTTTGGCAGCGAATACAGCTTCAAGCACACCTGTATTTGGGGAGTTTCTCCCATTCTTCTCTGCAGATCCTCTCAAGCTCTGTCAGGTTGGATGTGTAGCGTCGCTGCACAGCTATTTTCAGGTCTCTCCAGAGATGTTCGATCGGGTTCAAGTCCAGGCTCTGGCTGGGCCACTCAAGGACATTCAGAGACTTGTCCCAAAGCCACTCCTGCATTGTCTTGGCTGTGTGCTCAGGGTCGTTGTCCTGTTGGAAGGTGAAACTTCACCCCAGTCTGAGGTCCTGAGCGTACTGGAGCAGGTTTTCATCAAAGATCTCTATGTACTTTGCACCGTTCATCTTTCCCTCGATCCTGACTAGTCTCCCAGTCCCTTCCACTGAAAATGATCCCCACAGCATGATGCTGCCACCACCATGCTTCACCGTAGGGATGGTGCCAGGTTTCCTCCAGACGTGACGCTTGGCATTCAGGCCAAAGAGTTCAAACTTGGTTTCATCAGATCAGAGAATCTTGTTTCTCATGGTCTGAGAGTCCTTTAGGTGCCTTTTGGCAAACTCCAAGTGGGCTGTCATGTGCCTTTTACTGAGGACTGGCCTCCTTCTGGCCATTCTGTCATAAAGGCCTGATTGGTGGAGTGCTGCAGAGATGGTTGTCCTTCTGGAAGGTTCTGCCATCTCCACAGAGGAACTCTAGAGCTCTGTCAGAGTGACCAAGGCCCTTTCCCCCCGATTGCTCAGTTTGGCCAGGTGACCAGTTCTAGGAAGAGTCTTGGTGGTTCCAAACTTCTTCCATTTAAGAATGATGGAGGTCACTGTGTTCTTGGGGACCTTCAATGCTGCAGACATTTTTGGTACCCTTCCCCAGATCTGTGCCTCGACACAATCCTGTCTCTGAGCTCTACGGACAATTCCTTCGACCTCATGGCTTGGTTTTTGCTCTGACATGCACTGTCAACTGTGGGGCCTTATATAGGCAGGTGTGTGCCTTTCCAAATCATGTCCAATCAATTTAATTTACCACAGGTGGACTCCCATCAAGTTGTAGAACAGGATGGAAACAGGATGCACCTGAGCTCAATTTCGAGTCTCATAGCAAAGGGTCTGAATACTTATGTAAATAAGGTATTTCTGTTTTTAATTTTTTATACATTTGCAACATTTCTAAAAACCAGTTTTCGCTTGATCATTATGGGGTATTGTGTGTAGATTGATGAGGAACATTTTTTATTTAATCCATTTTAGAATAAGGCTGTAACGTAACAGAATGTGGAAAAAGTAAAGGGGGCTGAATACTTTCCGAATGCACTGTATATGTCACATAGTACCTCTGGTCTGGTTCTATGTGTTGTGGCGGATAGAGAGCAAGAGGGAGAGAGAGGCTAGGGGTCAGGACAAATGCTGATGTCCAATCTATGATTAAAGTCTATGTTCTGCCCTTGAGGCTATAGCAGATATATTCACTATGCTTTAGCTCCAGACCAGAACTTCACGTCAATTTGTTTCAAGAGGGAAAAAATATGTTAACCCTCAATTCTAATGCTAATACCCTACGTTCTTTAATGTATTTTTTTCCAGTTTTAATTTCAACCCTCTATTTTACATTGTATGTTTTAAATGCTTCCACTAAAAGAGGTTATTGCACTCAGTGTTAGTTTTAAGTAGAGTGTGGAGTGAATTGACTGGCCCTCATTCTGAACAGTAATACTGTTATATCTGTGTTTGATAAGAGTTTCATAAGGGATGTCCTACTTTCTATTACAATGGATCAGGAGTAAGAGATTTCAAGATGTACACTCTGTTCTCAATAAGGGAATCTACAATTCCAAGTAATAGTAGTGCTTTGTATGCCAAACTACCAGAGAATAATACCATCAAAATGTTTCCTGCATGTCGCCTGCTCTCTTGAAGAAAGAAAGCCCCTTTTACCTCCTCAGGCTAAATGTTTCTGTTGGAAGGTAAATCTATGCTATAGTAGCTGACCACAATCAATTCTGTTTGCAGCTCGGCATGCTGAATCCTTAGGGTTGGACTGAGATTGAATCTGCTGATTTTTAATGGTTGATTTCCACTACAGTAGTTTTGCTGACATATCGTTCCACCTGACCTGGACTGATAGCTTGACTGTAATGTTCATTTGGAGTAATAGTATTGCTGCCTTGATACCTATTTGTCTGTGATATAGCTTGGGGTTAGTCATACTCCCACTGGACGCAGACTTCAATTCAACGTCTATTCCACGTTGGTTCAACGTCATTTAGTTAAAATGACATGGAAACAATGTTGACTCAACCAGTGTGTGCCCAGTGGGATGTAATTAACACACTGTGCCATTAGTCTGTTCTGAGACTGCTGTGGACTTTGGGTACGTATGTAAATCATCTTGTCTTTAGGTCAGGGGCGGCCTGTTCAATAGGGCGATATGGGCGACGCACTGCCAAACGGGAAAAGGAAGGGATTTTTTTTCTAATCAATTATATCACGGCAACAGTAGTTATCAGTGTTGTAATCTATACGTCTGATCTGCCACAGTGCCACACTGCCACTAAATGTCGAATCAGGCTAAAGTCGTGCTTCAAATGGCTCCCCCCCCTTTTGGGGCGATTTCAGTCAGGTTGAAAATCGCCCAGAAGTCTCTCATAGCCTCTAATGTAAAATCTATTTTTTTCAAATTTCAGAGCCTTCAATACAATCTCTATGGGTGTCTGAGGGCTTGCACTTATGCGCTTTCGTCATACGTAACGTAACGTAACCATGAACGTAACTGAGAAAAGAGCGGATTGTGTCTTTGAAAGAAGTTCCTTTTTGTCGGCGAACAAATGAAGATAAATTGGCAACGAAACAATTAGGACCTCCCAGACCAAATTTAATAATTCAACAGGTTTCTACTAAAGGCGGAAAGTCCTACACCCGAGGATTTTCCAAAAATTGGTACGAACGGAAAAATAACATTGCCACTCAACTTGATGAGGGATACAGGCTAGCTGTCCGCCGCCACAACGATGAGGTTAGTGTTGATAATCACAAGTTTACTGGAGAACTGAGACCAAGTAGAGACTTTGGACAGGGTGGATATGGTATAATAAAGGCAGTTTATTCAGAGGTAAAGATATCTGGAATCGCGTGCACGGACCCGTTCGTCAAACTCTTAGGGAGCTATAAATTAAGCCCCATTACTTACCATATCAGATAAGAGAAATTGCTGCAGCTACATATATTTTACATCCTGGCCCTACATAGTTCACTATTTGCATCACTTACCAAAATATTACATGTGGTCATATATGCTTGGAAAGTGGAGATGCCATAGAACGTCAAAAAAGTAAACATTGCTGGAGACACATTGCCGTTTTGGAGAAGACATCGCGTTTGCTAGCGAAGAGATTTGTTGTGGCAAATGAACTTGGGCTGGGAATTGCCAGGAACCTCACGATAAGATATATGCATCAGCATTGCGAGTCTCATGATTCTATACGTATTGCGATTCGATACTGTGATTTTATTGCGCACCATATGTCTGTTGCAGAGGGATCAGAAAGCCATGAGAACGAGTTTTGATCAGTCATGGAAATAAAAGTGCTGAAAACAAATTGGCTCCCAATGTGAAAAGATTGAGAACAAGCTATGAAGGAACAATAATGGTGTTTTGGTGCAGGTACAGCCAACTAGCGCTAAAATATTGCGATATTGTCAATACAGTATATCGTAAAGTATCACTATGTAACTCGATTTCTTTCACCCCAATCCCTCAAATTAACGGTAAATAACTGAATTGTTTGCCCCACATTTAGCTAAGATGATTAGCTAGCCAGCTAAAATGTTTTATTTAGTTAGCAGTCGCATCTAGGTCCATGCGTGCATACATTTTTGTGTATGGGTGGTCCCGGGGATCGAACCCACTACCTTGGCTATATATACAGGGGGCTATATATACAGGGGGGTACCGTTGCATAGTCAATGTGCGGGGGCACCGGCTAGTTGAGGTAATATGTACATGTGGGTAGAGTTAAAGTGACTATGCATAAATACTTAACAGAGTAGCAGCAGCGTAAAAGGGATGGGGTGGGGGGGCAGTCGCAAGTCTAGGTCCAAAAGACTTCTCAACAGCTTCTACCCCCAAGCCATAAGACTCCTGAACAGCTAATCATGGCTACCCGGACTATTTGCACTGCCCCCCCACCCCATCCCTTTTACGCTGCTGCTACTCTGTTAAGTATTTATGCATAGTCACTTTAACTCTACCCACATGTACATATTACCTCAACTAGCCGGTGCCCCCGCACATTGACTATGCAACGGTACCCCCCTGTATATATAGCCTCCCTACTGTCACTTTATTCTATTGTATATATAGCCTCCCTACTGTCACTTTATTTTTTACTTCTGCTCTTTTTTTCTCAACACTTTTTTGTTGTTGTTTTATTCTTACTTTTTTGTTTAAAATAAATGCACTGTTGGTTAAGGGCTGTAAGTAAGCATTTCACTGTAATGTCTGCACCTGTTGTATTCGGCGCATGTGACCAATAAAATTTGATTTGATTTGATCTACAATAGTTTACTGTCAATAACATGTCTCCAAAAATGACGTGGTGTCTCCAATTGTGTTGACATTTTACAATTGCGATGCGCATCCATGAGTATCCACTTTCTGTAGCTCAGCTGGTAGAGCATGGCGCTTGTAACGCCAAGGTAGTGGGTTCGATCCCCGGGACCACCCATACACAAAAATGTATGCACGCATGACTGTAAGTCGCTTTGGATAAAAGCGTCTGCTAAATGGCATATTATTATTATTATTATTATTATCTGAAGAGAGCCCCGAAACATTGTGTGCAGACATTTTATGCAATAAATGAAGTAGGTTGAATCTAGTAGTTCTGATCTTCTGATTGGTCCTGATGAGTTGGGCGAGGTCCCCTCCAGGCTACTGTCACTGTTGCATTGGCTCTGAGTCGGGTTCTCTGTCTTCAAATGTTCAGCCTAAGAGAGGGGATTTTTGTGTGTGTGTGTGTGTGTGTGTGTTTAACAGTGATGATGTGTGTGTGTGTGTGTGTGTGTGTGTGTGTGTGTGTGTTTAACAGTGATGATGTGTGTGTGTGTGTGTTTGTGTGTGTGTGTGTGTGTGTCCTCAGAGCAAGAACTCGTGAGTTGGAAGAACTGAGAGGCCTATGGCGTGGGTGTTGTCCTTGGCCACCTGCTGACAAGGCTGACAAGATAGGACCCTTTTGTCCATTGTTATTGGATAGGAACAGAACTTATAACCAGCTCCTGACCTAAATAGATCTTAGCACAACATTTTACTCAACATATCATATTCCATATTCACTATAACAAATATATTTACTACGACATTAGCAAGAACCGCCACATCCTCAGCCGGCTAATCCAGTGTGTGAAGTTTTGCGGAGTGTTTGAGTTAGCTTTGCGAGGCAAAGATGAAACTGAGGGCTCCACCAACCCTGGTAAGCCAACACTTTTGAGATCAGTCAATAAATGCTTCTGGTATTGACTTATATGCTGCCCCTGTCTTCATGTTGTTGCTGGACATATCTTTTTTAAAATGTGTGTAGGTCACCTAAATCATCAGAAAAATTGCCCCCCCTGAGAATTTTTTCAGGAGCCGCCACTGCTTTAGGTTACTTACAGTGACCTCGATGTAGATGAAAGAAAGACATACAGAGAGAGAGAGAGAGTGACAGAACAACAAGAGAGAGGGATGGTTCGATTTGAAGATGGAGGTAGAGAGAGTGGATGATGAGAGGTTGTGAGAAAGAGAATGTTATTTCTGGGACAAAGAGAAGACATGTTGAGAAACGGATGTGCAAGAGACTTGAGGATGAAGTGTGAAACTGAGAATAAGAGCGATATCGAAGAAGAAGAAGTGTAAATAGAGAGAAAGATCAGGAGAGAAAGAGAGGTGAGAAGGGAGAGAGAGGTAGATCAGGAGCGAGAGGTGAAGAGGCAGAGAAGCAGAGAGAGAAAGAGAAAGAGATATGAAGAAGGAGAGAGGTGAAGAGGGAGGGAAAGAGAGAGAAAGGGGTGAAGAGGGAGAGAGAGAACGACAGAGCGAGAGAGGTGTACATGAAGAGCTAAAAGAGAGAAGTGAGGCTCAGTTGGTAGAGCATGGTGCTCGCAATGCCAGGGTTGTGGGTTCAATTCCCACGTGGGACCTGTACATAAAAAAGAGCGTCTGCTAAATGACTAAAATGTCAATGTAAAAAAAATTGATAGAGAAATCAGAAGAGAAAGAGAAAGGTGAAGAGAGAGAACGAGGGAGAGAGATTAATAACAGCGGAGTCGGTGAAGTGGCACCCTGAGACCTGTGTGAGGAAGCCAGACGCGGAGCTATGACGAATTGCCACCTTTTTAATTAATCGCTCACCCGCTCTTAACGGGTGCTCTCTCTCTGCCTCACGAGGCTGATGCACTATGGGAACAAAACCAGCGTGTTCAGGCTGTCGTGTTCAGGCAACAGCAAACATCACAGCACCCTACAGTACCACAACACTGGGCCGGGGATGTGTTATAGTCTGTGTCTATGCTTATGTGTGAGGCTGACTAACAGGAAATTCACTTTGCTGTTGTTGTATTGAAGTATGGTTTGTAGCCTAGGCAAAGCAAAGAAGCACAAGCATCATTTTTGGTATTGGTTGTGTTACAGCATAGGTAGGTGTCATCAAAATGATTGAGGACTTTTATATGGTGGTTTATATACTGCATGCTATTGAGAGGACATCATTTTTGGGGGATTCTTGTATATGGTTGGTGTTACCTAGCCTGGCTAGACCACACAAAAGCACAATGTTCAGTCCTGGTGTAGCCAGGCTAGGTCATACCATGAGGAATATCTGAAACAGTGTTCAGTCATGGAGTAGCCAGGCTAGGTCATACCATGAGGAATATCTGAAAAAGTGTTCAGTCATGGAGTAGCCAGGCTAGGTCATACCATGAGGAATATCTGAAACAGTGTTCAGTCATGGAGTAGCCAGGCTAGGTCATACCATGAGGAATATCTGAAATAGTGCTACACTAGGTCATACAGCTATACACTCTTAGAAGAAAGGGTTCCAAAAGGGTTTTTCAGCTGTCCCCATAGGAGAACTCGTTTTGGTTCCAGGTACAACCCTTTTTGGTTCCAGGTACAACCCTTTTGGTTACATGTAGAACCATCTGTAGAAAGGGTTCTACATGGAACCCAAAAGGGTTCTACCTGCAACCAAAAAGTGTTCTTCAAAGGGTTCTCATATGGGGACAGCTGGTGAACCCTTTAAGGTTCTAGATAGCATTTTTTTTTAAAGAGTGTATGCATGCACCATTGCACCTGTGCTACTGGATATGTTGCCTACAGTCTTGGTGTATGCATACTGTGTGTAGTCACTAGATATGTTAACTACAGTCTTGGTGTATGCATACTGTGTGTAGTCACTAGATATGTTGCCTACAGTCTTGGTGTATGTATACTGTGTGTAGTCACTAGATAGGTTGCCTACAGTCTTGGTGTATGCATACTGTGTGTAGTCACTAGGGAGTTTGGTGCACATGCTGGGAGCAATGTTAAGACCTCTCTTCAAGGCTCTCAAAGCTTCTCTCCTCTCAGACTCTGTGTGTGATTCAGAGTGAAGGTCAGGAGGATAAAGCACTAATGACCTCTCTAACTGGGGACTCCAGTGGGCCGGTGTCAGCCCAGTGTCGGCCTACTGTCAGCCCACACCTAATGAAGATATTTTATATTTGGGTCATTGATCTGCTGTCCCCCACTGGGGAGGTGTGTGTTGTGTGTGTGTATGTGTGTGCGTGTGTATGTATGTATGTGTTTGTCTGTGTGCGTGTGTATGCGTGCGTGACTGTGTGTGTGTCAGGATGTGTGTGTAGGGGTTACAGAAGAGTGGGATAGAGGAGTGGAGGGTGAAGACAGGAGGTGGAGAGGAGAGGAGGGGATGATTGTAAAAGGGATAGTGAGGGGTTTATAGGTTTAGTGGTGGTGACAGGTGGTTTAGATGTGGAGTAGAACGGGAGGGATGGAAGGAGGAAAGGAGGGAAAGAAGGAGAGGAGGGAAGGGTTGTTAAAGAGATGTTAGTCTGACGTCAGGGGAGGATGGAAGGAGACAGGAGGATAGGATGGAAGGAAGGAGGGAGAGAGGAGGATAGGATGGAGGAGAGAGAGATGAGGATAGGATGGAGGGACAGAGAGAGAGGAGGATAGGATGGAGGGAGAGAGAGGAGGATAGGATGGAGAGAGAGAGGAGGATAGGATGGAGGGAGAGAGGAGGATAGGATGGAGGGAGAAAGGAGGATAGGATGGAGGGAGAGAGAGATAGGAGGATAGGATGGAGGGAGAGAGGAGGATAGGATGGAGGGAGAGAGGAGGATAGGATGGAGGGAGAGAGAGGAGGATAGGATGGAGTGAGAGAGAGGAGGATAGGATGGAGGGAGAGAGGAGGATAGGATGGAGGGAGAGAGGAGGATAGGATGGAGGGAGAGAGGAGGATAGGATGGAGGGAGAGAGAGGAGGATAGGATGGAGGGAGAGAGGAGGAGGATAGGATGGAGGGAGAGAGGAGGATAGGATGGAGGGAGAGAGGAGGATAGGATGGAGGGAGAGAGAGATGAGGATAGGATGGAGGGAGAGAGGAGGATAGGATGGAGGGAGAGAGGAGGATAGGATGGAGGGAGAGAGAGATGAGGATAGGATGGAGGGAGAGAATGAGGATAGGATGGAGGGAGAGAGGAGGATAGGATGGGGGGATAGAGGGGAGGATAGGATGGAGGGAGAGAGAGGAGGATAGGATGGAGGGAGAGAGGAGGATAGGATGGAGGGAGAGAGAGGAGGATAGGATGGAGGGAGAGAGGAGGAGGATAGGATGGAGGGAGAGAGGAGGATAGGATGGAGGGAGAGAGAGAGATGAGGATAGGATGGAGGGAGAGATTGAGGATAGGGTGGAGGGAGAGAGGAGGATAGGATGGAGGGATAGAGAGGAGGATAGGATGGAGGGAGAGAGGAGGATAGGATGGAGGGAGAGAGGAGGATAGGATGGAGGGAAAGATGAGGATAGGATGGAGGGAGAGAGAGAGGAGGATAGGATGGAGGGAGAGAGGAGGATAGGATGGAGGGAGAGAGGAGGATAGGATGGAGGAAGAGAAGACAGGATGGAGGGAAGCGACGGTCATAGCGGAGGAAGAGCGAAGGGAAGGGGAAAGTGACAGTAGGGAGGGAGAAGATTCTCTTGTGTACTGCTGAAATGGAGGGAAGGAGGGAAGGAGGATGTAGGGACAGGAGTTGATAGAGGGAAGGGACAGGAGTTGATAGAGGGAAGGGACAGCAGTTGACAGAGGAAAGGGACAGGAGTTGACAGAGGGAAGGGACAGCAGTTGACAGAGGAAAGGGACAGGAGTTGATATAGGGAAGGGACATCAGTTGACAGAGTAAAGGGACAGGAGTTGACAGAGGGAAGGGACAGGCGTTGACAGAGGGAAGGGACAGGCGTTGATAGAAAGAAAGGACCGCAGTTGACAGAGGGAAGGGACAGGAGTTGACAGAGGGAAGGGACAGTGGCTTTGGGGAAAGTCTCAGGAAGGGAGGGAAAGAGGAGGATGCGCTTGTCCTCCTAAAGTGAGGCATCATCTGGGGAAATGATGGTGGGAGGAAGATGAGGAGGAAAAGACAAGTGTTATATCCACCAGGCAGCGGCCTGTCAGGGAGGAGATGATCAGGGAGGAGATGAGCCAGAGAGGACAGGGAAGGAGAGAGGAGGGAGGGGGGAGAGAGGGAAGAGAGAGGGAAGAGAGAGGAGGGAGGGGGGAGAGAAGGAAGAGAGAGGGAGGGCGAGAGATGGGAAGATAAAGGGTGTTTTAAAAGCTGTTGACACAGTGACAGTTCTGACTGGTGTCGAAAGTGGATCCGTTACCCACATAAAAACCAACTTGGCAGTGTTAAGTTGTGAGAAAACACTGGGAAAGGTGTACAGTATCCTTATGGCTCGCTCAATACAGCACAGCACTGTTTAAAGGAGGACTTAGATCTCATTTTGTCAATGTTTATGACTTAGAACCAATCATTAGGCAATTATGGTAAAGTTGTCAGGAATTTACATTAATCTCCCAATCTGCTGGCCATACCCCTCCTCTCATCCTACTCCTCCCCTTATTATACTCTCTTTACATCCTCCCTCTTCCTTCCTCTTCTTGTTGTTTACTTCCTGGTCTCACCCTCATCCTCCCTCTCTGGTTCTGTCATCTCCTATCCATCTTCTTGGTCTCTCCCCTGTCCACTCCCTCTCCCTCTCCCTCTCCCTCTCCCTCTCCCTCTCCCTCTCTCTCTATCCCTCTTTCTTTTTCTCTCTTTCTCCCCCCCTTTCTCCCTCTCTCTCGCGTTCTCTCTCTCTTTGTCTCTCAATTCAATTCAATTCAATTCAATAGACTTTATTGACATGGCAAGTAAATGTACTTACATTGTCAAAGTATAGATATAACAAAAATGGTGGGACCAACAGCAATAATAGTAATAGTAGTAGTGGAAATGGGATTACCATTAACAGCAACTACAACAACAATATTAATGAGAACAACAATACATTAAAGCAATAGTAGTCGACCAATCTCAACATGACTGAGAAGACACATTACATGGTATGAAAGCCAAAACAAAACAGGAAATATTATTGACATTACATTACACTTTTCACTGGCTGTCCCTCGGGTTGTGGCAGGAGGACACATATTTGGCTGACAAAATTGCACATTTTGACTTTTCACCCAATAAATATTGGATTTTTTGTTCCTCTTTTATAGTTTCAATTCTTTGTACTGAATGATAATTTTGGGAAAGAAAGATTCTCTTAGGTCTGAGTATTTGTCACAGTGTAATAGGAAATGCAGCTCTGTCTCTACCTCTCCCCAGGGGCAGAGTAAGCACAACCTGTCCTCTCTGGACAGCCAGGTTTGCCTGTGACGACCGGTCTCTATAGCCAGACTGTGCTCACTGAGTCTGTACCTAGTCATTGTTTTCCTCAGTTTTCTATCAGTCACAGTGGTCAGATAGTCTGCCACCATGTACTGTCTGTTTAGAGCCAAATAGCATTGACGTTTACTTTGATTTTCTGTGGTGTCTTTCCAATAGGTGATATATTTTTATTTTTGCTTTGTGATGATTTGGTTGGGCCAGATTTTCTGAGTGCTGTCTTGGTCTTGGTTTTGGTTAGTGAACTGAGCCTCAGAACCAGCTGGCTGAGGGGACTCTTCTCTTGTTTCATCTCTTGACATAGTATAGCTGTGTGATGGAATGTTTTGGGGTCACTTGTTTTTAGATGGTTGTAAAATTTGATGGCTCTTTTTTCTATTCTAAAAAGGAGGGGGTATTGGCTCAATTCTGCTCTACATGCGTTATTTTGAGTTT
Source organism: Coregonus lavaretus (assembly GCF_964263955.1). Lineage (NCBI taxonomy): Eukaryota > Metazoa > Chordata > Actinopteri > Salmoniformes > Salmonidae > Coregonus > Coregonus lavaretus. Next base: position 32,210,227 of record NC_140015.1, on the reverse strand, counting down.
TTCTTTGCACTTGCAATACAGTCTTGCAAAACTCTGCATGCAGTATTTAGATTGGATGTTTGTCCCATTTGGTAAATTCAGTATTACAGAGCGTACCCCATACTTCGCTGCAATATAGAGCAATTGGTTCTATAACTGATTGGAAAGTTCTGAGCCAGATTCTAATTGGAATTTCGATTTTAATATTCCTTTTAATGGCATAGAATGCTCTTCTTGCTTTGTCTCTCAGCTCATTCACAGCCATGTGAAAGCTACCTGTGTTGCTGATATTTAGTCCTAGATACGTGTCATTTTTGGTGTGTTCTAATAGAACTGTGTCCAAATAGAATTTATATTTGTCATCCTGATTTCCGGACCTTTTTTGGAATATCATTATATTCATTTTTTTTGGTCCTCTGTAGCTCAATTGGTAGAGCATGGCGCTTATAACGCCAGGGTAGTGGGTTCGATCCCTGGGACCACCCAAACGTAAAAATGTATGCACACATGACTGTAAGTCGCTTTGGATAAAAGCGTCTGCTAAATGGCATATTATTATTATATTATTATTTTAGATTAACGGTCAGAGCCCAGGTCTGACAGAACCTGTGCAGATGATCTAGATGCTGCTGTAACCCCTCCTTAGTGGGAGACAGTAGCACCAGGTCATCTGCGTACAGCAGACACTTGATTTTAGTGTTGTGTAGGGTGAGACCAGGTGCTGCCGATTCTTCTAATGTTTTTGCCAATTCATTAATGTAGATGTTAAATAGTGTTGGACTTATTGGGCAGCCCTGTTTCACTCCACGTCCCTGAGAGAAGAAGTCTGTTTGCTTGTTACCGATTTTAATCGCACATTTGTTTTTAGTGTACATTGATTTAATAACATCATATGTTTTCCCTCCAATACCACCTTCCATTAGTTTGTAAAAAATACCCTCATCTCCAGGTTGCTATAGAGCTTCTATAGACAGTGAGAGCAAAGCAGGAGTTGAACAACAAGGTTTGGTTCAATAGACTGTGTGATCTGAGGAATCAAAAGGTCTCATCAGGCAGTAGCACAACACTGCAGTGTCATCAATACATTACCTACAAACCTGGCCTGACCTCTATTTCTCGCTCTATCTATATATTCTCTCTTATTTGCTTTCTCTCTGTTTCTCTCACTCTACAATTATCCTTAGCTTCTTTCTACTATTCTCTCTCTTTTCTCACTCTCTCTGCCTCTATTCCCACCCTCCCTTTTTCTCTCTCTCTGACTATCCTAGTCCTCTCTCTCTCTCTTTCTCTCTAACTATCCTAGCCCCCCCCCCTCTCTCTCTCTCTCTCTCTCTCTTTCTCTCTATCTCTCTCTCTCTCTCTCTCTCTCTCACTATCCTAGCTCTCTCTCTCATTCTAGTTTACACTCTCTCTTTTTCATTCAGCATCTCTAACTGTCTTCACCCTCTCTCTCCTACTCTAAAATGTTTATATTCTCCCCCTCCATATCTCCCTTTACGAATGTATTGATCTATGAAAGCACACAACAGTGTATGATTAAGTTTTAGTTCACAGGAGATAAGATAAATAAATAAATAAACTCAAAATCTGTCTTTGTAGAGCGGGTACAAAGAATATTCTTAGAAAAAGGGTTGTACCTGGAAGCAAAAAGTGTTTCTTCTATAGGGACAGCCGAAGAACCGCAGAACCCTTTATGGTTCTAGGTAGCCCCTTTCTTTCTAAGTGTATAGCCAAGATTGGATCGTAGATGTACAACTTAAATAGTGTGAATGGATTGGTTGCTCGGTCTAATCAGACTCTTTGAGAAGACAAAATGGCAAATGTTTGTCATAAGGTACAAAGTGAGTGTGACCTTTGAAACTGCCTTTTGATATTTCAACCATGCCTCCCTTTTCCTCCCACTCCCATACCTCCTCCATCACTACCTCTCTTTTTCATTCACGCCTTCTCTCTCTCCATTTAACTCTCTCCGCCTCTCCTCTTCCCTTCGCTCTCAATCAACCTCTCACCAAACCTTTCCCTACCTGATCTTAGACTCCTTCAACTTTCTCTCGTACTTTCTTTCTAACCTTCTCTCTATTCTGCCCCTCCCCCTGTCTCTATCGTCCTCTATTTATCACTATCTACTTCCTAGTCCTCTCTCTCTATCGTCCTCTATTTATCACTATCTACTTCCTAGTCCTCTCTCTCTATCGTCCTCTATTTATCACTATCTACTTCCTAGTCCTCTCTCTCTATCGTCCTCTATTTATCACTATCTACTTCCTAGTCCTCTCTCTCTATCATCCTCTATTTATCACTATCTACTTCCTAGTCCTCTCTCTCTATCGTCCTCTATTTATCACTATCTACTTCCTAGTCCTCTCTCTCTATCGTCCTCTATTTATCACTATCTACTTCCTAGTCCTCTCTCTCTATCGTCCTCTATTTATCACTATCTACTTCCTAGTCCTCTCTCTCTATTGTCCTCTATTTATCACTATCTACTTCCTAGTCCTCTCTCTCTATCATCCTCTATTTATCACTATCTACTTCCTAGTCCTCTCTCTCTATCGTCCTCTATTTATCACTATCTACTTCCTAGTCCTCTCTCTCTCTCTCTCTTTCTCTCTAACTATCCTAGCCCCTCTCTCTCTCTCTCAATTCAAATCAATTTCAATTTAAGGGCTTTATTGGCATGGGAAACGTGTGTTAACATTGCCAAAGCAAGTGAAGTAGATAGTAAACAAAAGTGAAATAAACAATAAATATTAACAGTAAACATTACACTCAGAAGTTTCAAAAGAATAAATACATTTCAAATGTCATATTATGTATATATACAGTGTTGTAACAATGTGCAAATAGTTAAAGTACAAATGGGAAAATAAATAAACATAAATATGGGTTGTATTTACAATGGTGTTTGTTCTTCACTGGTTGCCCTTTTCTTGTGGCAACAGGTCACAAATCTTGCAGCTGTGATGGCACACTGTGGTTTTTCACCCAGTAGATAAGGGAGTTTATCAAAATTGGGTTTGTTTTCAAATTCTTTGTGGATCGCTGTAATCTGAGGGAAATATGTGTCTCTAATATGGTCATACATTTGGCAGGAGGTTAGGAAGTGCAGCTCAGTTTCCACCTCATTTTGTGGGCAGTGTGCACATAGCCTGTCTTCTCTTGAGAGCCAGGTCTGCCTACGGCGGCCTTTCTCAATAGCAAGGCTATGCTCACTGAGTCTGTACATAGTCAAAGCTTTCCTTAAGTTTGGATCAGTCACAGTGGTCAGGTATTCTGCCACTGTGTACTCTCTGTTTAGGGCCAAATAGCATTCTAGTTTGCTCTGTTTTTTTGTTTGTTCTTTCCAATGTGTCAAGTAATTCTCTTTTTGTTTTCTCATGATTTGGTTGGATCTAATTGTGTTGTTGTTGCTGTTGTTGTTGTCTTGGGGCTGTGTGGGGTCTGTTTGTGTTTGTGAACATAGGACCAGGACAAGCTTACTTAGGGGACTCTTCTCCAAGTTCATCTCTCTGTAGGTGATGGCTTTGTTATGGAAGGTTTGGGAATTGCTTCCTTTTAAGTGGTTATAGAATTTAACGTCTCTTTTCTGGATTTTGATAATTAGCGGGTATTGGCCTAATTCTGCTCTGCATGCATTATTTGGTGTTTTACGTTGTACACGGAGGATGTTTTTGCAGAATTCTGCATGCAGAGTCTCAATTTGGTGTTTGTCCCATTTTGTGAATTCTTGGTTGGTGAGCGGACCCCAGACCTCAGAACCATAAAGGGCAATGGGTTCTATAACTGATTCAAGTATTTTTAGCCAGATCCTAATTGGTATGTCAAATTTTTATGTTCCTTTTGATGGCATAGAAGGCCCTTCTTGCCTTGTCTCTCAGATCATTCACAGCTTTGTGGAAGTTACCTGTGGCGGTGATGTTTAGGCCGAGGTATGTATAGTTTTTTGTGTGCTCTAGGGCAACGGTGTCTAGATGGAATTTGTATTTGTGGTCCTGGCAACTGGACCTTTTTTGGAACACCATTATTTTTGTCTTACTGAGATTTACTGTCAGGGCCCAGGTCTGACAGAATCTGTGCAGAAGATCTAAGTGCTGCTGTAGGCCCTCCTTGGTTGGTGACAGAAGCACCAGATCATCAGCAAACAGAAGACATTTGACAACAGATTCTAGTAGGGTGAGGCCGGGTGCTGCAGACTGTTCTAGTGCCCTCGCCAATTCGTTGATATATATGTTGAAGAGGGTGGGGCTTAAACTGCATCCCTGTCTCACCCCACGGCCCTGTGGAAAGAAATGTGTGTGTTTTTTGTCAATTTTAACCGCACACTTGTTGTTTGTGTACATGGATTTTATAATGTCGTATGTTTTTCCCCCAACCCCACTTTCCATCAATTTGTATAGCAGACCCTCATGCCAAATTGAGTCAAAAGCTTTTTTGAAATCAACAAAGCATGAGAAGACTTTGCCTTTGTTTTGGTTTGTTTGTTTGTCAATTAGGGTGTGCAGGGTGAATACGTGGTCTGTTGTACGGTAATTTGGTAAAAAGCCAATTTGACATTTGCTCAGTACATTGTTTTCACTGAGGAAATGAACTAGTCTGCTGTTAATGATAATGCAGAGGATTTTCCCAAGGTTGCTGTTGACGCATATCCCACGGTAGTTATTGGGGTCAAATTTGTCTCCACTTTTGTGGATTGGGGTGATCAGTCCTTGGTTCCAAATATTGGGTAAGATGCCAGAGCTAAGGATGATGTTAAAGAGTTTAAGTATAGCTAATTGAAATTTGTGGTCTGTATATTTTATCATTTCATTGAGGATACCATCAACACCACAGGACTTTTTGGGTTGGAGGGTTTGTATTTTGTCCTGTAGTTCATTCAATGTAATTGGAGAATCCAGTGGGTTCTGGTAGTCTTTAATAGTTGATTCTAAGATTTGCATTTGATCATGTATATTTTTTTGCTGTTTGTTCTCTGTTATAGGGCCAAAAAGATTGGAGAAGTGGTTTACCCATACATCTCCGTTTTGGATAGATAGCTCTTCGTGTTGTTGTTTGTTTATTGTTTTCCAATTTTCCCAGAAGTGGTTAGAGTCTATGGATTCTTCAATTACATTGAGCTGATTTCTGACATGCTGTTCCTTCTTTTTCCGTAGTGTATTTCTGTATTGTTTTAGTGATTCACCATAGTGAAGGCGTAGGCTCAGGTTTTCTGGGTCTCTATGTTTTTGGTTGGATAGGTTTCTCAATTTCTTTCTTAGGTTTTTGCATTCTTCATCAAACCATTTATCACTGTTATTACTTTTATTTGGTTTTCTGTTAGAGATTTTTAGATTTGATAGGGAAGCTGAGAGGTCAAATATACTGTTTAGGTTTTCTACTGCCAAGTTTACACCTTCACTATTACAGTGGAACATTTTGTCCAGGAAGTTGTCTAGAATGGATTGAATTTGTTGTTTCCTAATTGTTTTTTGGTAGGTTTCAACACTACTTTCCTTCCATCTATAGCATTTCTTAATATTATTCAGTTCCTTTGGCTTTGATTCCTCATGATTGAGTATTGCTCTGTTCAAGTAGACTGTGATTTTGCTGTGGTCTGATAGGGGTGTCAGTGGGCTGACTGTGAACGCTCTGAGAGACTCTGGGTTGAGGTCAGTGATAAAGTAGTCTACAGTACTACTGCCAAGAGATGAGCTATAGGTGTACCTACCATAGGAGTCCCCTCGAAGCCTACCATTGACTATGTACATACCCAGTGTGCGACAGAGCTGCAGTAGTCTTGACCCGTTTTTGTTGGTTATGTTGTCGTAGTTGTGCCTAGGGGGGCATATGGGGGAGGGAATGCTGTCACCTCCAGGTAGGTGTTTGTCCCCCTGTGTGCTGAGGGTGTCAGGTTCTTGTCCAGTTCTGGCATTTAGGTCGCCACAGACTAGTACATGTCCCTGGGTCTGGAAATGATTGATTTCCCCCTCCAGGATGGAGAAACTGTCTTCATTAAAGTATGGGGATTCTAGTGGGGGGATATAGGTAGCATACAGGAGGACATTTTTCTCAGTTGAGATAATTTCCTTTTGAATTTCTAACCAAATGTAAAATGTTCCTGTTTTGATTAATTTAATAGAGTGAGTTAGGTCTGCTCTATACCAAATTAGCATACCCCCGGAGTCCCTTCCCTGTTTCACACCTGGTAGTTTGGTGGATGGGACTACCAGCTCTCTGTAACCTAGAGGGCAACCAGTGGGTCCGTCTCCTCTATACCATGTTTCTTGTAGGATGACAATGTCTGTATTTCCGATTTCTTTGGTGAAGTCCAGATTCCTGCTCTTTAGGCCAAAGGCAGATGACCTCAGGCCTTGGATATTCCAGGATGAAAGAGTGAAGGCTTTGTGTTCCATAAAGTGTCTAATGTTGTTGGTTGTGTGGTTTGGCCTCAGGCCAGTAATTGTGAGCAGAGCCTGCTGAGCATCTGGTACATGCCATTGGCTTGGGCTAGTGTAAGAGTGGGTGTTGGGCCTGTTTGCCTGCTCACGGCCTGGGCGTATGTGTGACTTTCATGTTGAGGCCCTCTTTGTGGGAGTGGGGGGCTTGGGGTGGGTAGGAGGGGCATAGGTCTGATCTGAGGGGGCCTAAATGGGGTGTGGGCATGGTTGACTTGGGGGGGGGGAGTTAATTGGTGGGGGTGGGGGTGTAGATGTGGTTGATGGTGCTTTGGTCTGGATGCACAGTCACGGGAAATACTTGCGTTTACCCGCTGTATGGTAGCAGGGTGGAAGTCTTTTCGTGGTAACAGGGTTGAGATAACCACTTGTGCGTTGGGGAAAGTAGAAGAAGCTTTTTCTATCACTCCCTTGAGTGATGTGGCCACCCTTTCCTGCTGTGTTCTCAGGTCATTTGTGCCTGTGTGTATTATTATGTGACTGGGTGATCCTAGTCGGTCCTCAGACAGAAGGTCTAGGGCGCGCTGGGTGTTTGGACACCAGAGTTTAGACACTGTGTGTTTTGGGAAAAGTTTATTTTCTTGTATGTATTTCCCGTTTGAGTCCATAAGGAGTACAATCTGTGGCTTGTGTATGTCCTCAGTGGGTGTGGGGGGGTCGTCATGAGGGCTATCAGGGTGTCTGACTGGGGGGTTGCTCAGAGGGGTTGGGATCCCCTGGGCTTGGGGTTCTTCATTTGTTTGTCTGGGTGTGATGTCGAGGCTATGGTCAGGGTCTTGGGTGTACTGTTCTGCTGCGGTGTCGAGACTTTGGCCAGGATCTGAGGTGGGCTGTTCTGCTGGCTTCTCTGCGGGGGTGGCCAGCTCTCTAATGGGTTGTTCTATGTCACCCGTCATCATTCTCACCTTCTCCTCCATCACTCTGATCCTCTCCTCTAGTGCTCTGTTCTTCTCCTGCTCCTGCTCTTTCTCCTGTTGATGTTGTCTCACCACAATCCAGAGTGCAGACATGTCTCTCTCTACCTGCAGCTCTCCAGGTCTAGTTAAGGGGGTGTTGTTGTGCTGGACTGTTGTCTGGGTCTGTGCTGACTGGAGTGTGTTCACCTGCTGTTCCAGCTCCACCTGCCTTACCTCCAGCTGGGTGAATTTATCCTTCATTTCAATGAGGGAGTAGTACTCTGTGCTGGGAAGTTGACTTTCTGCTTGGGGTTGCTCTGTGGGGTTATTTAATGAAGAGGTCTGGTCTGACCCGCTCGGGGTAGGGGTATCTTTCTCAAGGGAGAGCTTCTCCTGCTGAGCTAATTCTTTGATTAGGTGAAAGTCCAGCTGGAACTGTTTGGTGTTGCCTTGAACCAAAACGGTTCCAGATTTATAGAGATTAATATTAGACGACTCAGAGTCCTCTTTGTCCAGTATCCTGAGTTTCCACCCGTCACTAACACCCCCCCTCTTAACAGATGGGTAGTGTGCTAGTTTAGCACTGTGCCATGCCAGGGGATGGTCTGTGTGGAAGATAAGGTTGCTTATGTTCCCATTTTTATACAAATCAGCAAAAAGTGTCTCGTGCTTCCCCAAAAGAAGTTTCAATTTGTACTCTTTTCGTGTCTTGTCGTTTTTTACATTCAGAGGGTACTGTATTTTAATGACCTCTGAACAGTGGGGGGTGCTTCTAAGGCCTCTCCATTTAGTTGGGGTAGACTGTACGACTCTCCTGCCATTGTTGGTCTCAAGGGCTTTGACACCTCTCACTTCACACGTCAGTGCTAATTGAAATTGTATCTCTTTGTAGCAATCTTAAGCTTGGTAGCCTTAGCATTCAGTCCTTATAAAATAAAATATATAATTGTAATGTATTTTTCTTCTTGGTTTTTGAAAGTGAAAAATAGCTTCATACTAAACATTACTCACTCAGTTCCAGGTTGGATGGTGTTTTCAGGTTTCTGTTTGTTTGCCAAAGCATTTGCTGTATAGCTTGAGAATAGTAATCCTTGGTAGTAGAAAGCTTTCCAGGTAATTCCGTCCAAAATCAGGTTGTAGGTTTGGAGTTTTGGTTTGGAATGAAGGTTATGTTGTGGAGGGTAGCATCCTGTATATGTCCCTGCCAAAAAATCCTACTTTATCTAACTCTAAATCTATATTTTTTGTTAAAAATGCAGGAGCAATGTCTTTGAGCTCTCTCTCTCTCTCTCTATCTCTCTCTCTCTCTATCTCTCTCTCTCTCTCTCTCTCTCTCTCTCTCTCTCTCTCTCTCTCTCTCTCTCTCTCTCAATTCAATTTCAATTTAAGGGCTTTATTGGCATGGGAAACGTGTGTTAACATTGCCAAAGCAAGGGAAGTAGACAGTAAACAAAAGTGAAATAAACAATAAATATTAACAGTAAACATTACACTCAGAAGTTTCAAAAGAATAAAGACATTTCAAATGTCATATTATGTATATATACAGTGTTGTAACAATGTGCAAATAGTTAAAGTACAAATGGGAAAATAAATAAACATAAATATGGGTTGTATTTACAATGGTGTTTGTTCTTCACTGGTTGCCCTTTTCTTGTGGCAACAGGTCACAAATCTTGCAGCTGTGATGGCACACTGTGGTTTTTCACCCAGTAGATAAGGGAGTTTATCAAAATTGGGTTTGTTTTCGAATTCTTTGTGGATCGCTGTAATCTGAGGGAAATATGTGTCTCTAATATGGTCATACATTTGGCAGGAGGTTAGGAAGTGCAGCTCAGTTTCCACCTCATTTTGTGGGCAGTGTGCACATAGCCTGTCTTCTCTTGAGAGCCAGGTCTGCCTACGGCGGCCTTTCTCAATAGCAAGGCTATGCTCACTGAGTCTGTACATAGTCAAAGCTTTCCTTATGTTTGGGTCAGTCACAGTGGTCAGGTATTCTGCCACTGTGTACTCTCTGTTTAGGGCCAAATAGCATTCTAGTTTGCTCTGTTTTTTTGTTTGTTCTTTCCAATGTGTCAAGTAATTCTATTTTTGTTTTCTCATGATTTGGTTGGGTCTAATTGTGTTGTTGTTGCTGTTGTTGTTGTCTTGGGGCTGTGTGGGGTCTGTTTGTGTTTGTGAACATAGGCCCAGGACAAGCTTACTTAGGGGACTCTTCTCCAAGTTCATCTCTCTGTAGGTGATGGCTTTGTTATGGAAGGTTTGGGAATCGCTTCCTTTTAAGTGGTTATAGAATTTAACGTCTCTTTTCTGGATTTTGATAATTAGCGGGTATTGGCCTAATTCTGCTCTGCATGCATTATTTGGTGTTTTACGTTGTACACGGAGGATGTTTTTGCAGAATTCTGCATGCAGAGTCTCAATTTGGTGTTTGTCCCATTTTGTGAATTCTTGGTTGGTGAGCGGACCCCAGACCTCAGAACCATAAAGGGCAATGGGTTCTATAACTGATTCAAGTATTTTTAGCCAGATCCTAATTGGTATGTCAAATTTTATGTTCCTTTTGATGGCATAGAAGGCCCTTCTTGTCTTGTCTCTCAGATCGTTCACAGCTTTGTGGAAGTTACCTGTGGCGCTGATGTTTAGGCCGAGGTATGTATAGTTTTTTGTGTGCTCTAGGGCAACGGTGTCTAGATGGAATTTGTATTTGTGGTCCTGGCAACTGGACCTTTTTTGGAACACCATTATTTTTGTCTTACTGAGATTTACTGTCAGGGCCCAGGTCTGACAGAATCTGTGCAGAAGATCTAGGTGCTGCTGTAGGCCCTCCTTGGTTGGTGACAGAAGCACCAGATCATCAGCAAACAGAAGACATTTGACTTCAGATTCTAGTAGGGTGAGGCTCTCTCTCTCTCTCTCTCTCTCTCTCTCACTATCCTAGCTCTCTCTCTCATTCTAGTTTACACTCTCTCTTTTTCATTCAGCATCTCTAACTGTCTTCACCCTCTCTCTTCTACTCTAAAATGTTTATATTCTCCCCCTCCATATCTCCCTTTACGAATGTATTGATCTATGAAAGCACACAACATTGTATGATTAAGTTTTAGTTCACAGGAGATAAGATAAATAAATAAATAAACTCAAAATCTGTCTTTGTAGAGCGGGTACAAAGAATATTCTTAGAAAAAGGGTTGTACCTGGAAGCAAAAAGTGTTTCTTCTATAGGGACAGCCGAAGAACCGCAGAACCCTTTATGGTTCTAGGTAGCCCCTTTCTGTCTAAGTGTATAGCCAAGATTGGATCGTAGATGTACAACTTAAATAGTGTGAATGGATTGGTTGCTCGGTCTAATCAGACTCTTTGAGAAGACAAAAGGGCAAATGTTTGTCATAAGGTACAAAGTGAGTGTGACCTTTGAAACTGCCTTTTGATATTTCAACCATGCCTCCCTTTTCCTCCCACTCCCATACCTCCTCCATCACTAACTCTCTTTTTCATTCACGCCTTCTCTCTCTCCATTTAACTCTCTCCGCCTCTCCTCTTCCCTTCGCTCTCAATCAACCTCTCACCAAACCTTTCCCTACCTGATCTTAGACTCCTTCAACTTTCTTTCTAACCTTCTCTCTATTCTGCCCCTCCCCTTGTCTCTATCGTCCTCTATTTATCACTATCTACTTCCTAGTCCTCTCTCTCTATCGTCCTCTATTTATCACTATCTACTTCCTAGTCCTCTCTCTCTATCGTCCTCTATTTATCACTATCTACTTCCTAGTCCTCTCTCTCTATTGTCCTCTATTTATCACTATCTACTTCCTAGTCCTCTCTCTCTATCGTCCTCTATTTATCACTATCTACTTCCTAGTCCTCTCTCTCTATCGTCCTCTATTTATTACTATCTACTTCCTAGTCCTCTCTCTCTATCGTCCTCTATTTATCACTATCTACTTCCTATTTCTCTCTCTCCCTCTCTTATTTCTCTCTCTCTCCTCCTATATTTCTCTCTCTCCCTCTCCTTCTCTCTCTCCCTCTCCTTCTCACTTTCTCTCTCCTTCTCTCTCTCTCTCTCTCTCTCAATCTTTCTCTCTCTCTCGCTCTCTCTCTCACAACACGTCCACGAGACTGATTAAGCTGACTCCCTCAGATATGCAGCCTGAGTCCAACTTCAATTTCCTCATCCCCCAAAAAACATAATTGCAAGTCTTTTCTCTCATTTAATTTCTCTTCTTTTCATCGTTCCTTTTTCCTTTCTAATTTTTACCCTGTTTTTCTGTATAGTAATACCAGGCCCGGGGTGTAGATTGTGGCATCTGTCTGACGGAAGACTCTGCATGAAATAGGGTGCTATTTGGGACACAGTCATAGTGTCGCAGCACCTAATGTGTTTACCTCTTCTTTCTATGGGGTTAAACTGTGCCTCTCCTGTCTTCTCCTCCAGCGGAGCAAGGGGGCTTGTTTCTACACCTCCTTTTTTAGGGGGGATGACTCAGCGTCATTACACACCTCGGGGAGCACGATGTGTCTCAGTGTGTGTGTGTGTGTGTGCATGTCGGTGTGTGCATCAATGTATGTGTGTGTATTAGAGCGTGTGTGTTTGTCGTCCCCCCCCCCCCCCCCACAACAATGTAATTGGCCTCGACCCCTGTTATATTGGAGAAGTAGCAGAGTACAAAAAAACACACACACACACACACACACACACACACTACTCCCACCTGTCATCTCGTCTTCCCCCCAATTTGATATTTTCTTTGTGTAGACTATAGTCTGTTCACACAAGGGAAACATAACCACTCCTCCTCCCTCCTCCTTCCTCCGCTCCCTCACTCTCACTGCCTTCCTGTCTTCTCCTCACATCCAAATAATCTATGCTCATTCTTTCTCCCTCTCCCCTCACCTCCTCCTTCCTGTCTGCTTTTCCCTCTTTCGACTCACTCACTTCTCCTTACTCACTCCTCTAGTGTGCCCTTGCTCTCTCTCTACCCCATCCCTCCCCTCTCTCTCGCTCTCTCTCTCTCTCTCTCTCCTCTCTCTCTCTCTCTCTCTCTCTCTCTCTCTCTCTCTCTCTCTCTCTCTCTCTCTCTCTCTCTCTCTCCCCCCCCCCCCCCACAGGTCATTCTGCCCTCCTCCTCCTCTCCAGCCTATTCCTCCTCACGTCATGGTTACACATCAGGGGAGATGGGAGAGAGGGGGGCAGAGGGGGGAGAGAGAGAGAGGCAATTGTACTTTACATTTTTTGGCAATGTTATACCAATAAAGCTTTTTAAATATGAATTTGAGACAGAGAGAGAGAAAGAGAGAGAGAGAGAGAGAGCACCACAGAAAGAGACACAGTGGGAGAGAGAGAGAGAAAGAAAGCACAGGGGAATCATTTTGTGGTTGTTGTCTGTTTTATTTTCAGTCCGTCATCATCCAGTCCTCCCCTGGTAGAGATGGGTCCCTCCTGGACCATCCGAGCTTCATGTCGAGTAGAACCAGCCTGCCTGCCTAACCCTGCTGCCCAGAACCAGCTCCACAGACACAGCTGCATCCCAAATGGCACCCTATTCCCTACATAGGGAACTTATTTTGATCAGGGCCCCATTCAAAAGTAGTGCACTATACAGGGAATAGGGTGCCATTTGGGACGCAACCACAGACAGAGACAGAGAGCAGCAGTCAATTGAAATGAATGGACCGTCCAGTGGAGGCTTGCTGTGGCTAAATGGAAATGTCAAGCGCACATCGGATTCCCTTTGTCCGTCCCTTCAAGGCCCTGTCTCACTAGGGAGTGCAAAGCTTTTCACTGAATAATACCACGACCACTGAAAAACTGAATACAGATAAACACCCCATTTCAATTCCACATATGGTCATCCCTCTTTAGAGGTGGATGGAGAAAGAGAAAGAGGGCTGGATAGAGAGAGAGAGGAAGAGAAGGAGATAGATGGAGAGGTTAGAGGATTATTATGTGAGGAATCCATTGTGTGGGATTTGCTGCGCTCTTCTAATGTCTCTCCCCAGGTGGCTCAAGGCTTAGCGACACACTTTGATAAACATAAACGAGCAGAGAGAGAAAACACTTGGTTATGCTCTCAGGTACACCTGCAGATGTACAGAGAGAGAGAGAGAGAGAGAGAGAGAGAGAGAGACAGACAGACAGACAAAGAGAGAGACATACATTTTATACAGTACATTTACATTTTAGTCATTTAGCAGACGCTCTTATCCAGAGCGACTTACAGTTAGTGAGTGCATACATTTTCATACTGGCCCCCTGTGGGAAACGAACCCACAACCCTGGCGTTGCAAGCGCCATGCTCTACCAACTGATCTACAGTACACACACATACACAGAGTGATAGGATGAGATAGTAATCTTGGATCCAGATGAAATCTTGCGACTTGTGACGGCCGGCCGCCCAACAACCTGCCCGCTTGACCCTATCCCCTCCTCTCTTCTCCAGACCATCTCCGGTGACCTTCTCCCTTACCTCACCTCGCTCATCAACTCATCCTTGACCGCTGGCTATGTCCCTTCCGTCTTCAAGAGAGCGAGAGTTGCACCCCTTCTCAAAAAACCAACACTCGATCCCTCTGATGTCAACAACTACAGACCAGTATCCCTTCTTTCTTTTCTCTCCAAAACTCTTGAGCGTGCCATCTTTAGCCAACTCTCTTGCTATCTCTCTCAGAATGACCTTCATGATCCAAACCAGTCAGGTTTCAAGACTGGTCATTCAACTGAGACTGCTCTTCTCTGTGTCACGGAGGCTCTCCGCACTGCTAAAGCTAACTCTCTCTCCTCTGCTCTTGTCCTTCTAGACCTGTCTGCTGCCTTTGATACTGTGAACCATCAGATTTTCCTCTCCACCCTCTCCGAGCTGGGCATCTCCGGCGCGGCTCACTCTTGGATTGCGTCCTACCTGACTGGTCGCTCCTACCAAGTGGCATGGCGAGAATCTGTCTCCGCACCACGTGCTCTCACCACTGGTGTCCCCCAGGGCTCAGTTCTAGGCCCTCTCTTGTTCTCGCTATACACCAAGTCACTTGGCTCTGTCATATCCTCACATGGCCTCTCCTATCATTGCTACGCAGACGACACACAACTAATCTTCTCCTTTCCCCCTTCTGATAACCAGGTGGCGAATCGCATCTCTGCATGTCTGGCAGACATATCAGTGTGGATGATGGATCACCACCTCAAGCTGAACCTCGGCAAGATGGAGCTGCTCTTCCTCCCGGGGAAGGACTGCCCGTTCCATGATCTCGCCATCACGGTTGACAACTCCATTGTGTCCTCCTTCCAGAGTGTGAAGAGCCTTGGAGTGACCCTGGACAACACCCTGTCGTTCTCCGCTAACATTAAGGCGGTGACCCGATCCTGTAGGTTCATGCTCTACAACATTCGGAGAGTACGACCCTGCTTTACACAGAAGCGGCACAGGTCCTAATCCAGGCACTTGTCATCTCCCGTCTGGATTACTGCAACTCGCTGTTGGCTGGGCTCCCTGCCTGTGCCATTAAACCCCTACAACTCATCTAGAATGCCGCAGCCCGTCTGGTGTTCAACCTTCCCAAGTTCTCTCACGTCACCCCGCTCCTCCGCACACTCCACTGGCTTCCAGTTGAAGCTCGGATCTGCTACAAGACCATGGTGCTTGCCTACGGAGCTGTGAAGGGAACAGCACCTCCGTACCTTCAGGCTCTGATCAGTCCCTACACCCAAACGAGGGCATTGCGTTCATCCACCTCTGGCCTGCTGGCCCCCCTACCTCTGCGGAAGCACAGTTCCCGCTCAGCCCAGTCAAAACTGTTCGCTGCTCTGGCACCCCTATGGTGGAACAAGCTCCCTCACGACGCCAGGACAGCGGAGTCACTCACCACCTTCCGGAGACACTTGAAACCCCACCTCTTTAAGGAATACCTGGGATAGGATAAAGTAATCCTTCTACCCCCCCTTACCCCACCCCAAAGAAAAAAAAAAGAAAAAAAACATATTGTAAAGTGGTTATCCCACTGGCTATAAGGTGAATGCACCAATTTGTAAGTCGCTCTGGATAAGAGTGTCTGCTAAATTACGTAAATGTAAATGTAATAGTAGAGCGAGAGACACTCACAAAGTTAACTTTTCACTCTGTAAGTGGAAAGGGACGAACAACAATCAATAGCACAATCAAGTAAAGTTCAATAACAAACCAATTGAGCTGCTAGCTGAGTGTCCGGGAGGCTCAGTGGTGAGTGACCAGCAGCACACAGGATGGGATCGTCTACTGGATTATCCCGTTACACTGAGAGAGGAGAGAAAACCTGAAATGCTGCAAAGCAAACTGTTTGTGTGTGTGTCAAATCAAATCAAATTTTATTGGTCACATACATGTGTTTAGCAGATGTTATTGCGGGTGAAGCGAAATGCTTGTGCTTCTAGCTCCGACAGTGCAGTAATATAATAATAGGTCATTTAGCAGACGCTCTTATCCAGAGCGACTTACAGGAGCAAATAGGGTTAAGTGCCTTGCTCAAGGGCACATCGACAGATTTTTCACCTAGTTGGCTTTGGGATTTGAACCAGCGACCTTTCGGTTACTGGCACAATGCTCTTAACCACTAAGCTACCTGCCGCCTACAATATCTAACAAGTAATATCTAACAATTTCACAACATATACCCAATACACACAAATCTAAGTAAGGAATTAATTAAGAATATATACATATATGGATGAGCGATGTCAGAGCGGCATGGATTAAGATACAGTAGAATAGTATAGAATACAGTATATACAGATGAGATGAGTAATTCAAGATATGTAAACATTATTAAAGTGGCTAGTGTTCCATTTCTTAAAGTGGCCAGTGATTTCTAGTCTATGTCTATAGGCAGCAGCCTCTAATGTGCTAGTGATGGCTGTTTAACAGTCTGATGGCCTTGAGATAGAAGCTGTTTTTCAGTTTCTCTTTCCCAGCTTTGATCCACCATTACCTGTCCCCGGTAATGCGTTGGGCAGACCGCACCACCCTCTGGAGAGCCTTGCGATTGCGGGCGGTGCAGTTGCCGTACCAGGCGGTGATACAGCCCGACAGGATGCTCTCAATTGTGAATCTGTAAAAGTTTGTGAGGGTTGTAGGTGCCAAGCCAAATGTATTTAGCCTCCTGAGGTTGAAGAGGCTCTGTTGCGCCTTATTCACCACACTGTCTGTGTGGGTGGTCCATTTCAGTTTGTCAGTGATGTGTACGCCAAGGAACTTGAAGCTTTCCACCTTCTCCACTGGGGTGCACCCTCTGCTGTTTCCTGAAGTGCATGATCATCTCCTTTGTTTTGTTGACGTTGAGTGAGAGGTTATTTTCCTGGCACCACACTCCCAGAGCCCTCACGTCTTCCCTGTAGGCTGTCTCGTCATAGTTGGTAATCAAGCCTACTATTGTTGTGTGTGTGTGAGTGTGCGCGTAAGTGTGCCCGCACGCCCGTGAGCCTGGGCATCTCCGCCTGCGTCTGACAAGGACATCTTTAGTCATTATCTGGAGCCTGCTTTGTCATTAGTAATCAGCTGATAGCAGAGAGGTGTGAAGTGTGATGGACCAGACTCTGAGCTGCCATCTTTAATCTAATCCCACATCTATTACCAGACAGACTGGGAGAAAGAAAGAGGGGGAGAGAGAGAGGAGAGAGAGAGAGAGAACAGTCTGCAGCACCCGGCCTCACCCTACTAGAATCTGAAGTCAAATGTCTTCTGTTTGCTGACGATCTGGTGCTTCTGTCACCAACCAAGGAGGGCCTACAGCAGCACCTAGATCTTCTGCACAGATTCTGTCAGACCTGGGCCCTGACAGTAAATCTCAGTAAGACAAAAATGATGGTGTTCCAAAAAAGGTCCAGTTGCCAGGACCACAAATACAAATTCCATCTAGACACCGTTGCCCTAGAGCACACAAAAAACAATACATACCTCGGCCTAAACATCAGCGCCACAGGTAACTTCCACAAAGCTGTGAACGATCTGAGAGACAAGGCAAGAAGGGCCTTCTATGCCATCAAAAGGAACATAAAATTTGACATACCAATTAGGATCTGGCTAAAAGTACTTGAATCAGTTATAGAACCCATTGCCCTTTATGGTTCTGAGGTCTGGGGTCCGCTCACCAACCAAGAATTCACAAAATGGGACAAACACCAAATTGAGACTCTGCATGCAGAATTCTGCAAAAACATCCTCCGTGTACAATGTAAAACATCAAATAATGCATGCAGAGCAGAATTAGGCCAATACCCGCTAATTATCAAAATCCAGAAAAGAGACGTTAAATTCTATAACCACTTAAAAGGAAGCGATTCCCAAACCTTCCATAACAAAGCCATCACCTACAGAGAGATGAACTTGGAGAAGAGTCCACTAAGTAAGCTTGTCCTGGGGCTCTGTTCACAAACACAAACAGACCCCACACAGCCCCAGGAAAACAACAACAACAACACAACTAGACCCAACCAAATCATGAGAAAACAAAAAGAGAATTACTTGACACATTGGAAAGAACAAACAAAAAAACAGAGCAAACTAGAATGCTATTTGGTCCTAAACAGAGAGTGCACAGTGGCAGAATACCTGACCACTGTGACTGACCCAAACTTAAGGAAAGCTTTGACTATGTACAGACTCAGTGAGCATAGCCTTGCTATTGAGAAAGGCCGCCGTAGGCAGACCTGGCTCTCAAGAGAAGACAGGCTATGTGCACACTGCCCACAAAATGAGGTGGAAACTGAGCTGCACTTCCTAACCTCCTGCCAAATGTATGACCATATTAGAGACACATATTTCCCTCAGATTACAGCGATCCACAAAGAATTCGAAAACAAACCCAATTTTGATAAACTCCCTTATCTACTGGGTGAAAAACCACAGTGTGCCATCACAGCTGCAAGATTTGTGACCTGTTGCCACAAGAAAAGGGCAACCAGTGAAGAACAAACACCATTGTAAATACAACCCATATTTATGTTTATTTATTTTCCCATTTGTACTTTAACTATTTGCACATTGTTACAACACTGTATATATACATAATATGACATTTGAAATGTCTTTATTCTTTTGAAACTTCTGAGTGTAATGTTTACTGTTAATATTTATTGTTTATTTCACTTTTGTTTACTATCTACTTCACTTGCTTTGGCAATGTTAACACACGTTTCCCATGCCAATAAAGCCCTTAAATTGAAATTGAATTGAATTGAGAGAGAGAGAGAGAGAGAGAGAGAGAGAGCGAGAGAGAGAGAGAGAGATAGAGAGAGAGAGAGAGAGAGAGAGAGAGGTGGGGGGAGGAGGAAGAAAGAGAGACAGAGAGAGAGGAGGCGATGGTGGCACCACAGACCCCTTTCATCTAGCTGGATGCCCTGTGACAGGTGCTAAGTGCATTGATGTCTCTGTGACATAACAATGCAAATCATTGTCAGAAATGTCATAGACAGACACAGCAGCTTTATCTACAGCAAGAGAACAAAGAGGGATGAATGTCACCTGGTTGCCTTCAACTCACATCATAGGAATCAGCCATTTTGGCTCTAAAGGGAAACGTGATTTAATCAACAGATTTCGCTTGGTTACAAAAGCACAGATCTTGACAGCTGTGCTTGCACATGTTTTCTTTACGACTAAGGCTACTTCCCAAATCTCCACTTTTCTCCTAAAAGTGTACACTTTTATACTCACCATCATGAGGTACATTGCAGTTTCCCCACACCCACACATGCACACAACACATGTACTTACACATGTATACATGCATGACCATTGAACTTGTTGACACACAAGCAATCACACACATGGACATACACATACACACAGTTGGTTTTGCCTGGGTAACAGCAGGCTAAATCACATAGACCCCTTTGTGTACACGTTTCTCCTACTACTGGCAGAGTGGGACTGTGATTGTCACCACCACGTCCCCCTTCTGGAAGAGGGGAGGGATGGATGGATGGAGGGAGAGAGGTAGAGAGGGAGGGGGCCGAAGTTATAGAAAACTGTGATTATCCCCCACATCTTGCTCATGAGCAATTCACCATGGCCCAGCACGACCCTTAAGAGGGAGACTGGGAGGAAATGATAGAAAACTGTGGTGGTCCCTCTATGTCCCCTGAGTCATTCCCCATGCTCCAGCAAGGCCAGGAGGGAGGGATGGAAGGAGAGAGGAAAGAAGGAATGTGAGAGAGGGAGGTAGAGAGAGGAGAAAGAGGCGAATGGGGAGGGAAGGAGGAGTGAAAAGGGAGATAAAAGATGGAGGAAGAAGCAAGGAAGAGAAAAAAAAAAGTGAAGGCATGAGGAGAGGAGGAAGAATCAAGAGGGGGAGGAAAAGGCAGTGGGGTAGAGAGAGAGAGAGAGAGAGAGAGAGAGAGAGAGAGAGAGAGAGAGAGAGAGAGAGAGCGAGAGAGAGAGAGAGAGAGAGAGAGAGAGAGAGAGAGAGAGAGAGAGAGAGAGAGAGATTGAGAGAGACAGAGAGGATGGTGTCCTTGGACTGTTTATCTGGGCCAGCCGGAGCCTCAACGACTCAGCAAGGCCATGACGGTGCGCTGTCATTGTTCCCTGGTTTTGTTGTGGCGCCGTATATTATTATTTAATCGAGCTAACTAATGGACCCGAGGCAGAGGCAAGTGCCACCGTGCAACTCAGCAGGTAGAGGGGAGGAGGGAAGGATGGGCGGAGAGATGGAATGAGGGAGGGAGAGAGGGATGAGGTTGAAGGGAGGAGGGAGGGAAGGGGGGAGGAGATGACAGAGAGAGAGAGAGAGAGAGAGAGAGAGAGAGAGAGAGAGAGAGAGAGAGAGAGAGAGAGAGAGAGAGAGCGAGAGAGAGAGAGAGAGAGAGAGAGAGAGGAGACAGGATAGGAGAGGGGGAGGGAAATATTGTTACAGGAAATATTCTACTGAGCAAATTATTAGTCTTTAGAAAGGGGTTAGGGTCAGTGTTGTAGTACCCGAGTCCGGTCTCGAGACCACATATTGAGTGTCTTGGTCTTGTCTTGGTGTCTGAAACATTTGTACTCGGTCTTGACTCGGTCTCGGAGAGTGAGGACTCGTAATTTCTTCCAGAGACCAGCCGAGACCAGCAGAGTAAAAAACTCATAATTATCAGCTTCCATTCAGTCATAAAACCTCTTCGCCAGGCCAAATATATACAGTATTTTCTTGAAACATGAATATCTTAACAGCCTTTATATCTATTATAGACATGTTTGCGCAGTGGCGAACCTATAGGCCTTCAGTGTGTGACAGGTTTGTGATTCTGAAAGGACAGCAACTGTAATACCAGCGCACTCATGTAGGAGATCGCACTTTTTTGTAAAACACAAAGGGCCAGTGGTGTAGTGGAGGCTATATGCAGGTATAAGCTTCTAAATCCCTACTGATACGACTGATCAATTATGTAGTACAATGGAGAAATCATGCACAAAGTAGTCTACACAATTGCAAAGCATGTGAAATATATTCACATGCGTGCTGCACACATAGCCTAGTTTCTGTGGAATATCATCTGCAGGCAACAAGAGTGTGCAGCTCTCGACTGGTTTTGGCATGGAGCAGCTCAGAGAAGAATGACATCAGTAGCCAGTAGCCAGTAGGGTAGGAAAGACGTTTGAATGTATGATATCTACCAGTAAATGGGAACTAAGGCAACAATGGTTATGCAAACCAGATATTGAAAAAGTGTTGGTCAGTAGGCTATTTGTGATGCGCAATTTTCATAATGTGCTGTTTGCATCAGGGGTGTAGACATGGATCGGCATGGTTGGCAGAGGCCCACCCACTGGGGAGCCAAGCCCTGACAGGTCCACACAATCAGATTGATGTGGTTCAAACATTGTTGTGGACTTAGACCATTTTAGTTTTTTTCACTATTCTGAATGTCTAAATAATCCATATGTTGTTCTGAAAAATGAACACAGAAATACTGGACATTTTGAACTGTTATTATGGTGGTGATTTGTCAAAATTACAATCATAGCCTTGAATTGGACTCACATTTTTCTGGTCTCAGTCTTGACTCGGTCGCGGACCCCTTATTTTCCTCCCGGTCTCGGTCTTGACTCGGTCTCGCTCGGACTCTGACTCAATTTGCTCCAGTCTTGGTCTTGAATCGATCTCGCTTTAAGTGGTCTCGAACACAACACTTGTTAGGGTTATGTAAAGGGTTGTTATTTGGTTCTCTTTATGCCAGTAGAAGGAAGTGAAAATTAAACTTTGTGTAGACAGGTGCAAAAAGTGTGTGTGTGTGTGTGTATGTGTGTGCGTGTATGTGCATGTACACGTGTGGGTGTGTGTGGGTGTGTTCTATGTAGGTAGAGTGTGTGTTGTTTATGATTGGCTGAATGAGTGTTTCTCCTTGTCAATGGCCTCCCAAGTAAAACTAACTCTCTTCCTTCCTCTCTCTTTCATTTTCCTTTGTCATAACCTGTTTTCCCACCACTTTCAATCTCAACCTCTCATCATGCTTTCTTCTCCACTTCCATGCTTTTCCTCTTATGTAATTTCCCAATCACTTTCCTCTCCTTTCTCTCTCTGTCTCCATTCATCTCCCCATATATCTGACCCTTGGTTCATACTCTCCCCCCTCACATCCGTTCCTTCATCACCTCACCCCTCCCACTTCCTCCCCTTCCCTCCCTCCCTCATCTCCCCAACCTATTCCCTTGTGCTACCTTCATCACCTCACCCCTCCCACTTCCTCCCTCCCTCATCTCCTCAACCTATTCCCTTGTGTCACCTTCATCCCCTCACCCCGCCCACTTCCTCCCCCTCCCTCCCTCATCTCCCCAACCTATTCCCTTGTGTCACCTTCATCCCCTCACCCCGCCCACTTCCTCCCCCTCCCTCCCTCATCTCCCCAACCTATTCCCTTGTGTCACCTTCATCCCCTCACCCCTCCCACTTCCCCCCCTCCCTCCCTCATCTCCCCAACCTGTTCCCTTGCGTCATAACCTTCCCCCTCATCCAGCCAACATACTCACAGTCATCATCCTCTCCCAGC
Source organism: Coregonus lavaretus (assembly GCF_964263955.1). Lineage (NCBI taxonomy): Eukaryota > Metazoa > Chordata > Actinopteri > Salmoniformes > Salmonidae > Coregonus > Coregonus lavaretus. The sequence goes on along the minus strand of NC_140015.1, from coordinate 32,187,926 downwards.
TGGTGTTACGGCGTCAGAAGTCCTCCTATAACTACCTCCTGGCGCTCGCCGCCGCTGACATCCTGGTCCTCCTGCTCATCGTCTTCGTCGACTTCATTTTGGAGGACTTCATTTTGGGCGTGCCCCTCCCCCCCTCCCTCAACAAGGCGGTCCAGGTCCTGGAGTTCTCCTCCATCCACACCTCGATCTGGATCACGGTCCCCTTGACCGTTGACCGTTACATTGCAGTCTGTCACCCGTTGAAGTATCATAGCGTTTCCTACCCGGCCCGCACACGGCGGGTCATCATGGGAGTCTATATGGGGTGTTTGGTGTCTGCGGCGCCTTACTACTGGTGGCCTGAGCTGTGGCATGGTTTACCTGGAGGTGGTACAGGAAGTGGAGGAGGGGGGAGTAGTAGTAGTGCTGCGCAGCATGTGCTAGTCTGGGTGCACTGCGCGACCGTCTATCTCCTGCCCTGCTCCGTCTTCTTCTCCCTCAATGCCATGATCGTCAGGAAGCTCCAGCGCCGTCGCAGCTGCTTCCGCCTGCGCGGCTACTCCACGGGCAAGACCACCGCCATCCTGCTCGCCATCACCTCCGTGTTCGCCGTCCTCTGGGCACCACGCACCGTCATGATCCTCTACCACCTGTACACGGCACCGCCGGCGTCCCCAGGTCCTGCCCGCCTCCTGCACCTCCTAACCGATGTGGCGAACATGCTAGCTCTCCTCAACACCGGGGTCAACTTCTTTCTCTACTGTTTCATCAGCAAGCGTTTCCGGACCATGGCGGCCACGGTTCTCCGGACGCTGTTCCGATGCCGGAAGCAGCCGCCGCCATTCTATGCTGGCCACAACTTCTCTATCACCAGTAGCCCCTGGATCTCCCCAGCCAACTCCCACTGCATCAAGATGCTGGTCTACCAGTACGATAAGAACGGCAAGCCCATCTGCATCTCCTCGTGAGGGGGGAAGGGTGGAGGGTTTCCCTGATGACCGGCCTTGATGACGACCCGGTTCTGGGACTCTTTGAGCTTTTCAAATGTCAACAGACATTTAGAGTGGAGGACTGGAGAGGTGGAGGAGAGGAAATGAGAGTTAGAGGAGAGGTGACGAGAGGTGGAGGAGAGGAGAGGTGGAGGAGAGGAGAGGTGGAGGAGAGAAGAGTTAGAGGAGTGTCTGAGAAGAGGAGACAGAAAGGTATGTGGTTGGTTTATGGATACGCAACAATCTATCTATCTAAAGTGAGAGAATGAATGTTCGAGAACAAGAAGAAGAAGAAAAGTCAAGAAATCAAGTAGGAATGTTGCTGAGCTCCAACAGCAGAACAGAACTCACAACCCAGCGACAGTGTTGAGAACCATCTCTCCACTCGTTCATGCGGAAAAGCAATCTAACAGACTGATCATTCAGCTTGGATAACTGCCTGTCTCTTTGACTGTATTACTGCTCAGACAGTGTCTGACGATGCGCTTTGACTTTGATCAGGGCCTGATAAACGAGCATCATGGCGGCTGCTTATTACCGGGTTTTATAGCCAGCCATTTGTAAATGGGAATAGAGAGTGACAACTGAAGAATTCCTCTGTGACATATCAACCTCACTTTGACATTGGGATGTTTTTAGTACCGTCTCTGTTGTACTGCTGTCGACGGATGGGGAGGAGGTGATGGGGGAGGGACGGTGGGAGGATAAGGGAGGCTCTGAATCTGAACAGATGGCCATCATCCAAGGGGAGCCCTCTCCAGTCAAAGAGTTCATCACAGAGACTCTCAGCGAGAGAAACCCCTCATCTTTGAAGAGGCATCCTAGGCATTGACTCTCAAGTATCAGACGTCCTTGTCCTTAGTGGTGGCCTTAGCTGATTTGGTTCGCAATCACTACCCTGTACCCTGACGCATTTTGAAACACAGCTGACATTTCCTGTTAATATATAGTGGGTCTCAGAGGTGCGTTAGATATTACAAGGGTATTTTTATAAAAAAACTGATCTGTGGATGTTAAGATGTTCTCAGTGAGTGAATTCATCAGAGATGGAAGGGATTGGGAAAGATAACCATCCAGTCAGGAGCAGTCTCACAGGTGTTGTTAAGGATAAGTAGGAGCTGCTTGTTGTTGTCATGGTGAAGGATTATGGTAGACTTGACTGTTACTGTTAGATCAGTGTTCCTTAATACCGATCTTGAAGACACACATGGTGTGCCGATTTTTGTTCTAGCCCAGTACTAACACACTTGATTCTGCGAATCAACTGATCATCAAGCAATTTGAGTGGTGTGTTAGTGCTGGGTTAAAAGAAAAACCTGCACACTTTGTATGTCTCCAGGACCAGGATTGAAGGAGACAGTTGTAGATGCAAAAAAATTACAATACTTTGTCGTAGTAGTTCCATAGGATCGGTAATCTTGTAGCCATGGATTCCAAAATCTTAGAAGGAGGACATTTCTACCATTTAAAGAGTCTTCAATGAAGTGTTGGTTGTCTTTGATGACTGTCTTAGTCATATCAGAATTAATGTACTTGTGTAGCTCCAAAGCCCCTTAACTTTATATTACTGACTAGATAAAGTTTGTGTGTGTGTGTGTGTTTGTGTCTGTGTGTGTGTGTGTGTGTGTGTGTGTGTGTGTGTGCGTGCGTGTGTGCATCTCTCTCTCTCTCTCTCTCTCTCCCTCTCTCTCTCTCTCTCTCTCTCTGTCTGTCTGTCTGTATGTATGTGAGAGAGAAAGAGAGGGAGAGAAAGACAGGCAGCTAGAAAGAGAGAGATATAGAGTAAACGAGAGAGTTAATTAATCAATAACGCCAGAGGAGGTGTGGTATATGGCCAATATATCACGGCTAAAGGGCTGTTCTTACGCATGACGCAACGTGGAGTGCCTGGACACAGCCCTTAGCCCCTTAGCCATGGTATATTGGCCATATACCACAAAGCCCTGAGGTGCCTTATTGGTATTATAAACGGGTTAACAATGTAATTAGAACAGTAAAAAGCCAGTTTATTCTCGCTGTCACACTCAAGGCTGTATTCTCCTATTCTCTCGTCTACCCTCCTCTGTCTGCCTGGCACGAGGGTGAGAAACCAGATGACTGAGGAACTATGAATCTATGAAGCCATGATAACTCATTCAACTGTGTTCTGTCCTGCCCAGAAACAACAACCTATAAAACCAGCCAGGTTGCTCACGATTCACTGCATAATTCGATGTCTGTCCAGGTAAGCAGGAAGTCGGTAGAAGACTTCAAAACCATCCACTAGGGGCAATGGTGAGCGCTATTACCATCATGTAGGCTTGGGTTTTGCTAGGGCATTGTGGATGGGGATGGCGGATGGCCATAAACTCGAGCTCCGGGAGTCGCGTGTTTAATCCAACTGCTAGGTTTTAAGCTTATCCCAAACCTTAACAATTACCTTAACCATTCAGAATTAATGCCTAAACTTAACAGTGGAGTTATTTTTGTTTTAACCCTATCCCAACCTTAACCCTAAACTTAACCATTTGGAATTAATGCATAAACGTAACTTTCTAAATCTGATGTTTATGGATAATTGTTGGATTCTGCAGTAAGACTGTGAGAGCTTGTTGTATAAAACACATCTCTGTTCTTTTTTTGTCCACTGAACATCCACACACGCGCACACGCGCACACACACACACACAGATCAATGCACAAACACTTTGTGGACCTTAGTCCTCAGGCAAAACGTGTATTCATCTATCCACATTGGGTGAAACTAAGCCAGAGGGCAAAATACACATAACATCTCCCTTGAGGGAATCAGCATGACCTGGCTTCATAAATCGTGTATTAAATGCATTCTATATCTGATGAATGGTAGAAATATAGCTCCATCTCTCATATTTGATATCTCATTGTAGGCTGTTACCCTCTCAAAGTTGTCCACTGGCCTCTGGGCGGCGGCACACTCAGGCAGGTCACCCGTGATACAAGTCAGTATTTGACATTCATCCATGTCTGAGGATGTCGGGAGATGACATGGAAACCGGCCACTAGGGGCAACAATGAGCTCTGTTACCTTCAAGCATCTGCCTCCGGTTCCAAAGGTTGCATGTTCGAATCCAGGGATAGAAAGTTGTTTTTGATTTTAAAAAATAAGCCTATCCCAAACCTTAAACCTTACCTTAACCATTCGGAATTAATGCCTAACCTTAAGAATCCTTAAGTTAATGCCTAGACTTAACCTTGGAACAATAAACACTTCAAAATTTGACGTTTGAGAAACATGGATGAACATCTAATTCTGACGTGAGACTGTGAGAGCTTTCTGGGCACACTAACCCCCATAGAGGGCCAGAGCTTCACACCCCCATCTAAACAACCATCAAAAACAGGTTGTTTACTAACCTGTTAACCTGTCAACATCACTCTTATTACAGGCTTTAGCAATTATCTTTACAATTACACACACACACACACAGACACACGCACACACACACACACACACACACACACACACAGACACACGCACACACACACACACACACACACACACACACACACACACACACACACACACACACACACACACACACACACACACACACACACACACACACACACACACACACACACACACACACACACACACACACACACACACACACACATACACACACATTCATTAAAAATAACTACTCCCCAGTAAGGAACCTTCAGAGTATGGAAGGGAGGTAGGTTATTAGAGCTATACAATGAAGATAGGTGACCTCAGCTGAGACACTGTCAATAGTCAATAATGACCCAGCATGCGCTCTGCCTTGACTTGAACCCTGGCCAATCACCTCTCAGTTCATCACTGTAATGCTGTGTCTCTGGGGGCAACGTATCCCATCTGAAGTTGTTAATGTTGTTTTTTTTGGTTGTCTATTGGTCATGTTAATTAATGTTTATTTTTTTGTGGTTGTCCATTGGTCATGTTAATTAATAAACAAAAATGTTGGGTTTTCATTGGTCATATTAATGTTGTTTTTTGGTGGTTGTCCATTGGACATGTTAATGTTGTTTTTTTGGTTAGTCATGTTAACGTTGTTTTTTGGTTGTCCATTGGTCATGTTAATGTTGTTTTTTGGTGGTTGTCCATTGGTCATGGTAATGTTGATTTGTGGTTGTCCATTGGTCATGTTAATGTTGTTTTGTGGTTGTCCATTGGTCATGTTAATGCTATTTTTTGGTTGTCCATTGGTCATGATGAGCAATATGCATCAATACCACAACAGACAGTGCAGTACCATTTTATTTGACCAGTTACCGTGTCATAACATTGTCATATTGTCATAAACATGACATAACAAATTATATAAGATATCCTGACAGCTTATGTCACTGAATGTCAAGTGACAATCAGTAATAAAATGTCAAACAGGACTTCATAACTATCCCAGAAAATGCAATGGGAGTATATCTAAGCAATAATGGATTTTCTTTATTGAAAGCATCCCAACATTGTTAGTGTGACATTAATTTATAACCCTCGTCAAATGTTCCCACCAACGTTAATTAGACTGATTACAGTAATTTGATTTTTGAATTAGTAAGCTACTACTGAAAACACCCAGAGGGGTGCAGTCCTTGTCTGAGCTGTGGTTGGAAAACAGATTCAGGATACGAGTCATATGCAGGATCTTATTAATTTCAAATGGAAGAAAACAGACTGAAACAGGTTGAGACTACTTTGACTTTGTTTTAAAATGCCCCAATGAATACGACCCAGGTGTCCTTTCCATTTGCCAAGTGAGAGACTCTGAAGCAGGTGGGAGGGAGTGGTAGTTGCTGTGGTATGCCCACTGTTGGTGACACCAATAACTCATAACCGGCTAACCATAATAGGAAACTCATCTCTGGAGGCTTCATGCTTTTCTCACACAGATACTGTAAACCTGTGTATAAAAAAAGGGCAAATACAGTGGGGGAAAAAAGTATTTAGTCAGCCACCAATTGTGCAAGTTCTCCCACTTAAAAAGATGAGAGAGGCCTGTAATTTTCATCATAGGTACACGTCAACTATGACAGACAAAATGAGGAAATAAATCCAGAAAATCACATTGTAGGATTTTTAATGAATTTATTTGCAAATTATGGTGGAAAATAAGTATTTGGTCAATAACAAAAGTTTCTCAATACTTTGTTATATATATACCCTTTGTTGGCAATGACACAGGTCAAACGTTTTCTGTAAGTCTTCACAAGGTTTTCACACACTGTTGCTGGTATTTTGGCCCATTCCTCCATGCAGATCTCCTCTAGAGCAGTGATGTTTTGGGGCTGTCGCTGGGCAACACAGACTTTCAACTCAAGATTTTCTATGGGGTTGAGATCTGGAGACTGGCTAGGCCACTCGAGGACCTTGAAATGCTTCTTACGAAGCCACTCCTTCGTTGCCCGGGCGGTGTGTTTGGGATCATTGTCATACTGAAAGACCCAGCCACGTTTCATCTTCAATGCCCTTGCTGATGGAAGGAGGTTTTCACTCAAAATCTCACGATACATGGCCCCATTCATTCTTTCCTTTACACGGATCAGTCGTCCTGGTCCCTTTGCAGAAAAACAGCCCCAAAGCATGATGTTTCCACCCCCATGCTTCACAGTAGGTATGGTGTTCTTTGGATGCAACTCAGCATTCTTTGTCCTCCAAACACGATGAGTTGAGTTTTTACCAAAAAGTTCAATTTTGGTTTCATCTGACCATATGACATTCTCCCAATCCTCTTCTGGATCATCCAAATGGACTCTAGCAAACTTCAGACGGGCCTGGACATGTACTGGTTTAAGAAGGGGGACACGTCTGGCACTGCAGGATTTGAGTCCCTGACGGCGTAGTGTGTTACTGATGGTAGGCTTTGTTACTTTGGTCCCAGCTCTCTGCAGGTCATTCACTAGGTCCCCCCGTGTGGTTCTGGGATTTTTGCTCACCGTTCTTGTGATCATTTTGACCCCACGGGGTGAGATCTTGCGTGGAGCCCCAGATCGAGGGAGATTATCAGTGGTCTTGTATGTCTTCCATTTCCTAATAATTGCTCCCACAGTTGATTTCTTCAAACCAAGCTGCTTACCTATTGCAGATTCAGTCTTCCCAGCCTGGTGCAGGTCTACAATTTTGTTTCTGGTGTCCTTTGACAGCTCTTTGGTCTTGGCCATAGTGGAGTTTGGAGTGTGACTGTTTGAGGTTGTGGACAGGTGTCTTTTATACTGATAACAAGTTCAAACAGGTGCCATTAATACAGGTAACGAGTGGAGGACAGAGGAGCCTCTTAAAGAAGAAGTTACAGGTCTGTGAGAGACAGAAATCTTGCTTGTTTGTAGGTGACCAAATACTTATTTTCCACCATAATTTGCAAATAAATTCATAAAAAATCCTACAATGTGATTTTCTGGAGAAAAAAATTCTCAATTTGTCTGTCATAGTTGACGTGTACCTATGATGAAAATTACAGGCCTCTCTCATCTTTTTAAGTGGGAGAACTTGCACAATTGGTGGCTGACTAAATACTTTTTTCCCCCCACTGTACAAAAATATCATGAAAGAATATAATATTTTATTTTCCTCTACTCTTTAATTCTCTCTCTCAGGGTATGTGGGTATGTTTGTGTGTGTGCGTTTGCATGTGTGTTTGTATGCGTGCGTAAGTCTTTGTGTGCATCCACGTGAGTACGCATCTGTCCAAGTGCAAGAGCATTCAAAAGTGCATAAAATATCAAGTCAGTTAAGACAAAAAATCTGTATAGTAAATTAAGCAAAATATCTCTGTACTCTAAATTATTAAATAGCTTATTTATACTCCTTGATGTTGATGACAAGTGCATATACAGAACAGTATTACTAAAGTTGCATATCTGAGAATGTATTTCACTCTGCTTACAGTATGGCTGTCTACTGATAGCTTTTCCATTGTGTGTTTTCTACATGTTAGGCTCTTTTTAAAATCAGCTGATCTCGTAGCCTGTTACCAGATCTGTTGGTGCTGTATTGCCAACTCAAACCAATGACCATAGGAGTTGTCAAGACAGCATAAACAGATCTGAGACCAGGCTACCATTTCTCCATGGCAGCGCTTCATAAGAAGTGTATTGATTGAATGTAATGTATTGAAGGTGCAATATGCGGAAATCACTCTGCCATTTCCTGTTCACAAAAATTTGAATAGTTCGCCTAATGTCAGTTTATGTGACAAAACAAGCAGTCATTATGTAGAGAGTCATTGTCCCATCTAAACCGCTGTGAAATATACTTTCCATAACCAAAAAATATTGTATTTTTAGCTGTTTGAAGCTGGTGTACAGAACCGAAGGTGAAACAAGCAAAAATGAATCTTAAGAACGGGAAGCATAGAAATAGTGCATATAAAACAGATCTACAGCTTCTCAGACTTGCGTTCAATGACAATGACAGATCTATAACTTAGATTTCTATGTGAATTTGGTCGGGTCACCCAAAAAGTTACATATTGCAGCTTTAACTAATGAATTTAAATGAATGTAATGTATGTATTTGGTGATTTCCTGTGAGAAGGCATGTTGAGAAGGTTTATTCCCCTCTGATATTTTATTACTGAGAATAAGATAAAGATATCCTCTAATAATCAAAGATGTCTGTTTGGTCTTGTTCGTCTCTGTCAATTTTCTTCACACGTTCACACTTTATACAAAAGAACACAGTAGAAGTTGTATTAATTTTCACTAATATATTGTGATACATGTGTAAAGTCAAATCCTGATCCTTATTTTTTATTTTATAATGTTCCTAATGATGAATAGAATAAGTGTACCAAGGTTCATGGTTGTATCATAAAGTGCACAAATTCAGTCTGTTCTTGGCACTTATCTGCGTATTGTGCAAATCAAGATGTTTTCAAGGTGTTGTAACACCCAATTAATATCACAATATCACAAAGTACATACCAGAATCCTCAAAGAGTTGTCATATCCTAAATGAATCTGATTGTTCATGGTTCAACTATCGCATGATACTTCAAACAAGGAGGTCAAAGACACTCACTGAATGTGTCCCAAATGACACCCTACTCTCAATACATTTACATTTACATTTAAGTCATTTAGCAGACGCTCTTATCCAGAGCGACTTACAGGAGCAATTAGGGTTAAGTGCCTTGCTCAAGGGCACATTTACGTCATTTAGCAGACGCTCTTATCCAGAGCGACTTACAAATTGGTGCATTCACCCTATAGCCAGTGGGATAACCACTTTACAATATATATATATATATATATATTTATTTTATTTTATTTTTTTTGGGGGGGGGGGGGGGTAGAAGGATTACTTTATCCTATCCCAGGTATTCCTTAAAGAGGTGGGGTTTCAAATGTCTCCGGAAGGTGGTGAGTGACTCCGCTGTCCTGGCGTCGTGAGGGAGCTTGTTCCACCATTGGGGTGCCAGAGCAGCGAACAGTTTTGACTGGGCTGAGCGGGAACTATGCTTCCGCAGAGGAAGGGGAGCCAGCAGGCCAGAGGTGGATGAACGCAATGCCCTCGTTTGGGTGTAGGGACTGATCAGAGCCTGAAGGTACGGAGGTGCCATTCCCCTCACTGCTCCATAGGCAAGCACCATGGTCTTGTAACGGATGCGAGCTTCAACTGGAAGCCAGTGGAGTGTGCGGAGGAGGGGGGTGACGTGAGAGAACTTGGGAAGGTTGAACACCAGACGGGCTGCGGCATTCTGGATGAGTTGTAGGGGTTTAATGGCACAGGCAGGGAGCCCAGCCAACAGCGAGTTGCAGTAATCCAGACGGGAGATGACAAGTGCCTGGATTAGGACCTGTGCCGCTTCCTGTGTAAGGCAGGGTCGTACTCTCCGAATGTTGTAGAGCATGAACCTGCAGGATCGGGTCACCGCCTTGATGTTAGCGGAGAACGACAGGGTGTTGTCCAGGGTCACGCCAAGGCTCTTCGCACTCTGGGAGGAGGACACAACGGAGTTGTCAACCGTGATGGCGAGATCATGGAACGGGCAGTCCTTCCCCGGGAGGAAGAGCAGCTCCGTCTTGCCAGGGTTCAGCTTGAGGTGGTGATCCGTCATCCATACTGATATGTCTGCCAGACATGCAGAGATGCGATTCACCACCTGGTTATCAGAAGGGGGAAAGGAGAAGATTAGTTGTGTATCGTCAGCGTAGCAATGATAGGAGAGGCCATGTGAGGATATGACAGAGCCAAGTGACTTGGTGTATAGGGAGAAAAGGAGAGGGCCTAGAACTGAGCCCTGGGGGACACCAGTGGTGAGAGCACGTGGTGCGGAGACAGCTTCTCGCCACGCCACTTGGTAGGAGCGACCGGTCAGGTAGGACGCAATCCAGGAGTGAGCCGCGCCGGAGATGCCCAGCTCGGAGAGGGTGGAGAGGAGGATCTGATGGTTCACAGTATCAAAGGCAGCAGACAGGTCTAGAAGGACAAGAGCAGAGGAGAGAGAGTTAGCTTTAGCAGTGCGGAGAGCCTCCGTGACACAGAGAAGAGCAGTCTCAGTTGAATGACCAGTCCTGAAACCTGACTGGTTTGGATCAAGAAGGTCATTCTGAGAGAGATAGCAAGAGAGTTGGCTAAAGACGGCACGCTCAATAGTTTTGGAAAGAAAAGAAAGAAGGGATACTGGTCTGTAGTTGTTGACATCAGTGGGATCGAGTGTTGGTTTTTTGAGAAGGGGTGCAACTCTCGCTCTCTTGAAGACGGAAGGGACATAGCCAGCGGTCAAGGATGAGTTGATCAGCGAGGTGAGGTAGGGGAGAAGGTCACCGGAGATGGTCTGGAGAAGAGAGGAGGGGATGGGGTCAAGCGGGCAGGTTGTTGGGCGGCCTGCAGTCACTAGTCGCAAGATTTTATCTGGAGAGAGAGGGGAGAAAGAAGTCAAAGCATAGGGTAGGGCAGTGTGAGCAGGACCAGCAGTGTCATTAGACTTAACAAACGAGGATCGGATGTCGTCAACCTTCTTTTCAAAGTGGTTGACGAAGTCATCCACAGAGAGGGAGGAGGGGGGGGGGGGGGGGTGGGGGGGAGGATTCAGCAGTGAGGAGAATGTGGCAAAGAGCTTCCTAGGGTTAGAGGCAGCTGCTTGGAATTTAGAGTGGTAGAAAGTGGCCTTAGCAGCAGAAACAGATGAAGAAAATGTAGAGAGGAGGGAGTGAAAAGATGCCAGGTCGGCAGGGAGTTTAGTTTTCTTCCATTTCCGCTCAGCTGCCCGGAGCTCTGTTCTGTGAGCTCGCAATGAGTCATCAAGCCACGGAGCTGGAGGGGAGGACCGAGCCGGCCGGGAGGATAGGGGACACAGGGAGTCAAAGGATGCAGAAAGGGAGGAGAGGAGGGTTGAGGAGGCAGAATCAGGAGATTGGAGGGAGAAGGATTGAGCAGAGGGAAGAGATGATAGGATGGAAGAGGAGAGAGTAGTGGGAGAGAGAGAGCAAAGGTTGCGGCGGCGCGTTACCATCTGTGTAGGGGCAGAGTGAGTAGTGTTGGAGGAGAGCGAGAGAGAAAAGGATACAAAGTAGTGGTCGGAGACATGGAGGGGAGTTGCAGTGAGATTAGTAGAAGAGCAACATCTAGTAAAGATGAAGTCAAGCGTATTGCCTGCCTTGTGAGTAGGGGGGGACGGTGAGAGGGTGAGGTCAAAAGAGGAGAGGAGTGGAAAGAAGGAGGCAGAGAGAAATGAGTCAAATGTAGACGTAGGGAGGTTGAAATCCCCCAAAACTGTGAAGGGTAAGCCATCCTCAGGAAAGGAACTTATCAAGGCGTCAATACAGTGCACTACTTTTGACCAGGGCCCATAAAGTTCTGGTAAAACGTAATGCACTATGTAGGGAATTGGGTGACATTCACCCACTGTCACCACTCAGCTGAAATAAATAATTATCTCTACTATTATTCTGACATTTCACATTCTTAAAATAAAGTGGTGATCCTAACTGACCTGAGACAATGAATTTTTACTAGGATGAATTGTCAGGAATTGTGAAAAACTGAGTTTAAATGTATTTGGCTAAGGTGTATGTAAACTTCCGACTTCAACTGTAAATGGAGGCTTTTTTGCTGGCGATCTATGAGAACTCCCCTGTGTTTTTCCCCACGGTGGGGAAATTGTGAAAAGTTATTGCATGCTCTACCCAACAGTGCAGTAACTTGAATTAATGAATTAACTACTAAGCCATACTGGAATTGTTTTAAGGTCATACCAAGGATAATTTTGCTATTTGTTTTTTAATTTTAAGACCCCTTGAAGTATAAAAAAATTATATGAAAAAATAATTTGATTAAACATTTTATTTGGCCTTACTGCTATTAGCCCATACAAACGCATTGAATAAGAGATTCACTACATTGCACAGATAGTCCCCCCCCCCCAAAAAATAAAGGATGTTTGTTCTGAAGTGTCTATCCTATATCTGAGGGATATATGTATTTTTTTTTACATGTATTTAACCCCTTATTTATGTCCCTAAACAGTCTCCATATGTGACCGACTGGCTCGATTCGGTCTTATGTAGCACAATTTGAAATGTTTTTTTTTTTTTTTACATTGGATAAAAGTAGAGACTCAGAGCTAGAAAATGGTATATCATACACTACAGTTGAGGAACAATGAGAAAGTAATTCTGCTTTGAAAGTTGATACACTTGTAAACCCACTTTTGAGAAAATGTCCCTTGAATATTTTGGTACACCTACTGTAGAGCTCTTCTTTGTCTACACCCTTAAGCCTTAGCCCCACCCATCTCTTTAAAGATTCACATGTGAGGCCATGTGCTAAACAGAGTGTGTACGGTAGTGTACTAAACAACCAAAGATTTCAAGACTAAAGGCTGGTTTATACTACGTCTATCTACATGTCTGTAGACAGTTGTCGCAGTGACATCATGAACATTCTGTTGTCATTATGAAAAAGTATAAACACAAAAACAACAGGCTGCATGACATCAGCATTCTGGTGGTCCAAAATAGCATAACTGGTGTATTTTAACACAAATAAACCCATCTGTTTAAAAATGAATTTAGTATATGTCAATGTAGCAAACCAGGCAACTAAAAGCAACTTTCTAAACCATGTCTTGGTTCATTTCTAGCTTGTTAGCTAGCTAGCCAGTTCAAATAATGACCATATCATATACCCGACAACGTCTTAACTTTAGCTAATTTGATCATTATTTACAAGTTAATGGCGAGCTAATTACAGAAACTAGCTTATGGTTGTGAGTGTGACGAAATGAAAGCAAGGCATTCTACCGGAGAATTTTAGAACTTGGACACTTTCTTCTTTGCCTAACGTTATATCCTAATTTGACTTTGGTGCAGGTCATGTTGTTCTTCATATTACCGTCTCTGGTAAACACATACTATATCAAATAAAATCAATGTTTATTTGTCATATGCACAGGATACAGAAGGTGTAAATGGTACTGTGAAATGGTTACTTGTATAGTGGAGTTTTTTGTTTAGACATGTAGCTAGCTAGCTAGCTAATGTTAGAAATTGCGTAATTCAAATCTGGTATTGGAATAAGAATCAAGAGATCTTCAATCCAAGCTTAATTTATTATATGCAAAATGTATGTATGATAAGTATGAAGGTTCGTATATACGGGTCCGCTGAAATACCACGCAGGGCACTCAGAGAACTAAACCATTGTTTACAGGTTCTTTCTCAAATACTCTGACAGAGAGTTCCCACCTCTTCTGTTGGCCAATCAGAGTAAAGGACTGAGTGTGGTTTAGACTTTACTCAGCCAATCCGTTGGCGCACGGGTTGGTCCCAACCCCTTGGCGCTCCACCCCTTGGCGCTCCACCGTTCCCAGGCATAAGTTGCTATCATAATAACCTGTAGAGTCAGCACCCAAAAGACACCCTTCCAATCTGTACTCTATGTACCTACGTTCAAGGACGGTTTCACAGACAACAAAGAGAGAGTGTTCGTATCTGTAAGAAATACAAGTCTTATCTGTCCTACCCCCTAACGTTCCTTACATGAATCACAGCCTGTTATGTGAAACAATTTATATCAGTATAGTACAAACCTATGCTTATCATTAATGCATTCCTTCTAAGTTATTCATCACATACAGATCCAATTATGAGAAAAATAGAACCCAACACTAAACAATTAACCATAATCCCAACTCGTAACATTATTACCATGCATGAATCTACAGGTAGCTAAAGCTAACCAACTAGGTTCAATGGTAGCTAGCTAGCTAACATTAGGCTATGACTAGCAATGCAAATGGCTTTCTGAGATACACATAACATTACTACACAGATCATACATGTAACATTAGCTAGCGAGCCAGCCAGCTAACATTAGCTAGCTAGCTAACAGTACGCTTTAACTTGCAATGAAAACAACCTTCTGACAAAATAAGAAACGTATAATATCTGAAAATGTAACTAGCTAGAATCTCTTACCCGTATACATGGATGAACGCTTCTCCCTCTTTGTCACTGATGCCATGGTTGCCCTTAGTTTGAAGATGTAATCCGGAGACAGGTGTTTTATACAACATCCTTCTTTGTGTTCTCTTTTCGACTCCCTCTGCATATTTCCAATCAAATGCCAGAATTTTCTCCATCTCCTTAGCTATCATACTCTGCTTCCACCGGACATTCCATTGATTTCAAAACTCGGTCAACTTCTTCCGTGACAACACTGTTGATCGCCATTTCAGAAGACTCTACAATGTCTGGTTCACTGAAAATGATTTTACCTAAATCAGGGATTTCCTCATCGTCTGATTCATTTTCAGAGTCAGAGAGAGTCAGCATGGCACGATCGTCCTCCAGAAAGTGGAGAGCATTAGCAACACTTTTGCAGTGCTTCGTGATATCTTTCAAAAAAGCTGTGTTAGAAAGGATTACCTACACATACTGAGCAGCTCATGTTATAGACAGAAGCCTGCTACATGGCAGACCAATCCGAACTCATCTCTCGGCATGTCCAGCCCATCCTTTATCTCAGCCAGTCATGGCTAGCGGGAAGGTTCCTGTTTTCCGTGGCTAAACCAACTAGGCTCGTAATTTAATAATTGTATTCGTGTTTACAGATGGCATACAAGTTTATTATTAAGGCACATGAAAGTTCACATGTTCCAGAAGGCATTTCTGACACACAAAAAACATTTTGATAAAAAAATACATGTTTACATTCAAATGCCTCTCCTGTGAAGTAGTGACGTTCGACATATGCCTAGTTTCCTGAAACGAGTCACATATATACTTCCATACATTTTTCAACTGGTACCGGGGGACCTTCAGACGAGTCTTGTGAGGCCTGTGGGCATCCTAGAGCAATCTTTCAGGCCTTTCTTAGACGCCGCCTGGCATGTTTGTCCTGGATGGCTGGGAGATCACCCCCAGTGATGTGCTGGACCGTCCGCACCATCCTCTGTAGGGCCTTCTGGTTGAGGGCAGTGCAGTTGCCATACCAGATGGTGATACAACCAGTCAGGATGCTCTCGATGGAGCAGCTGTAAAAGTTCCTGAGGATCTGAGGGACCATGCCAAATAGTTTCAGCCTCCTGAGGGAGAAAACACACTGCTGAGCCTTCTTCACGATTGTGCTGGTGTGAGAAGACCATGATAAGTCCTCAGTGATGTGGACTCCGAGGAACTGGAAGCTCTTGACCCTCTCCACTGCGGCCCCCTTGATATGGCTATAGGTGTGCACCCGCCCCTGTTTCCTGAAGTCCACGATCAGCTTCTTGGTCTTGCTGACGTTGAGGGAGAGGTTGTTGTCCTGGCACCACACTGCCAGGTCTCTGACCTCCTCCCTGTTGGACGTTGGTGATCAGGCTGACCACCATTGTGTCGTCAGCAAACTTGATGATGGTGTTGCAGTCGTGCGTGGCCACACAGCCATGGGTGAACAGGGAGTTCAGGAGGGGGCTAAGCACACACCCCTGGGGGGAATAGCGACTCAGAGAATGTTCACCCCTAATGTGTACAGGGCAATGAGGTACAGAGTGTTCCTGCTGCGGTTGACAGTCATGGTGACATTTAATTTGCCACTCGTTGGTGATTATCACACAGTTAAGGTTCTACAGGTTACACCTCTGTAATTACCAACCGCACAGCCATTTAACACAATCCACCTACAAACACACACACACACACACACACACACACACACACACACACACACACACACACACACAGACAAACGCTCAGACACACACACACGCTCTTCTGGATGAATTCTGCTGTAATTGTACATATCGTATTGATCGCCAACAGCAACACTCAGGAGGTAATGTGACATTTGACTGATGATCCGTGACACTGATCGCAGCCTCTGGGGAACGAATGATCAGTCCATCACTTTTACCCTCTAACCCGTCAGCCACTAAAACAGTACAGTACCAACCCCCTCTCGCTCACCGTGGGTAGACTGCAGAGCTGTGGGACTGCACCCCTGGGTTCAAATTATATTCAAAATCCTTCAAATACTTTGAGCGTTTGCTCTAGCCTGCCTGGAGTGCCATGATGGGCAGGGTTTGCAGTTCTGGGATGGTTCTATTGGTCCATTTAGCCAGGCAAGCTCAATCGAGCACAGATAAAGTATTTCAAATTATTTTGAATAGTATTTGAACCCAGGTCTGGTCTGGGTAGGCTTCAGAGAGCAGTTAGAGAGGCAGATAGAGGGTTGCAGGGGGATATTACGATGCAGTGACGAGCACCACTCTGCAGTTACACAGCACTGCAGATACCAGCTGGGCTGATAAAAACACAGGCAATAACCGCTTGAGTCTGCTCTCCGACTGACACACTCATACTGGTCTCTGAGAGAGCTCAGGAAGGCGAGATGTCTGAGTGTGTGACAGAGAAACAGAGAGACAGAGAGAGGGGGGGGGGATTGAGAGAGGGAGATAGAGAGAGAAAGAGAGACCAAGAGAGAGAGGGGGAGAGAGAGAGGGGGGGGGGGGGGGCTTGGCTTATAAAACTTCTCTCTCCCCCTCTGCCCCTGATGACCTCTATAGCTGATAATTCACACACACACACACATTTTGAATGAAAGAGTAGAGGCAACTTTACACCTTAACAGATTTGAACAGAGAGGGTTCACCCAACCAGAACCTCTACCCCACAAAGAGAAGGCCGTGCTCGCCAATCACTGTCTTTTTCTCACTTACAGAAGACACAGCTAGCTAATCAATGCCTGTCTCTTACGTATACTGTTCAGCAGTGGAGGCTGGTGACTTGGAAAATTGAGGAGGATGGGAGACCAACGGTATAGACGACAGTGTTTTAATAAATCATCAAAGACAAATTATTTTAACATAAAACATTTAATAAAGACATTTAAGGTCAAACATTATGGGGAATGGGAATGAGAGGACTACTTACACAGTGCTGGGAAGGGATCACAGCAGTGATTGAATGAAGGTATGAGGCATGAGTTGCGGTGTTCAGAGGCTTGACTTCAGTGCAGGACAGGGGTTGAGGTGTTCAGAGGCTTCAGTGCAGGACAGGCTCACCATGAGGGCAGGACAGGATTTGACTGGGAAGACACAAAACAATAACACAACACAGTTAGTCAAAGGAGCTAAGAACAAGTTAGTCCAAGCAAGGATTAAAATCACATTGATGTAAATGTAACAATAATGGGATTGTGTGTGTGTGTGTGTGATTGACTCTACATACACTAATGAGAGAAAATTGACATGGGCTACTCACAGTGCTTGCAGAGGAAACATTCAACGTGTCAGTGGATGAGAGGGCACATCAGACATGGCTTCAGTTCATGTCAGGAGAGAGTTGATACTGGTAGTGGAGTGGAGTGGTCATCACCTCTTAATCAGGGAACAGGAGGGGATCATAGGCCATCATAGGTTTGGGCAACAATTTTTTTTCCATGAAGTTAAACTCAGACATCTCCAGTCAAATACAGACTGTGCATCTCGCCCACTTGACACATCAAAGTAGCCCAAGATTCACGAAACGTTCCTGAATAAAGCCCTGATCATCCACATACCTGTTGATAACGGACAACCGCTAGCGACAGCTGATGTCTGTGGTTTCATCCATTTGCCATGCGGAAAAAAATTCTGCGTCAACATCTCCTTTAATGGATGATGAAATGGAAGCTATCAAATCATTCTAAATTGATTTCGACATCCCGAAGAAGACAGTAGAAACTTCCATATGCTCAACAAGTAAAGCATCGTAATGTGCAATTACCTCTGCAAGCTCTTTGTAGTTGCCCTTGTTAGCGGAACTTTCCCTCTCATCGTGCCCCATAAAAGACAACTCTTACAGTGGGGAAAAAAAGTACTTAGTCAGCCACCAATTGTGCAAGTTCTCCCACTTAAAAAGATGAGAGAGGCCTGTAATTTTCATCATAGGTACACGTCAACTATGACAGACAAATTGAGAAAAGAAATTCCAGAAAACAACATTGTAGGATTTTTTATGAATTTATTTGCAAATTATGGTGGAAAATAAGTATTTGGTCACCTACAAACAAGCAAGATTTCTGGCTCTCACAGACCTGTAACTTCTTTTTTTAAGAGGCTCCTCTGTCCTCCACTCGTTACCTGTATTAATGGCACCTGTTTGAACTTGTTATCAGTATAAAAGACACCTGTCCACAACCTCAAACAGTCACACTCCAAACTCCACTATGGCCAAGACCAAAGAGCTGTCAAAGGACACCAGAAGCAAAATTGTAGACCTGCACCAGGCTGGGAAGACTGAATCTGCAATAGGTAAGCAGCTTGGTTTGAAGAAATCAACTGTGGGAGCAATTATTAGGAAATGGAAGACATATAAGACCACTGATAATCTCCCTCGATCTGGGGCTCCATGCAAGATCTCACCCTGTGGGGTCAAAATGATCACAAGAACGGTGAGCAAAAATCCCAGAACCACACGGGGGGACCTAGTGAATGACCTGCAGAGAGCTGGGACCAAAGTAACAAAGCCTACCATCAGTAACACACTACGCCGCCAGGGACTCAAATCCTGCAGTGCCAGACGTGTCCCCCTGCTTAAGCCAGTACATGTCCAGGCTAGAGTGCATTTGGATGATCCAGAAGAGGATTGGGAGAATGTCATATGGTCAGATGAAACCAAAATAGAACTTTTTGGTAAAAACTCAACTCGTCGTGTTTGGAGGACAAAGAATGCTGAGTTGCATCCAAAGAACACCATACCTACTGTGAAGCATGGGGGTGGAAACATCATGCTTTGGGGCTGTTTTTCTGCAAAGGGACCAGGACGACTGATCCGTGTAAAGGAAAGAATGAATGGGGCCATGTATCGTGAGATTTTGAGTGAAAACCTCCTTCCATCAGCAAGGGCATTGAAGATGAAACGTGGCTGGGTCTTTCAGCATGACAATGATCCCAAACACACCGCCCGGGCAACGAAGGAGTGGCTTCGTAAGAAGCATTTCAAGGTCCTGGAGTGGCCTAGCCAGTCTCCAGATCTCAACCCCATAGAAAATCTTTGGAGGGAGTTGAAAGTCCGTGTTGCCCAGCGACAGCCCCAAAACATCACTGCTCTAGAGGAGATCTGCATGGAGGAATGGGCCAAAATACCAGCAACAGTGTGTGAAAACCTTGTGAAGACTTACAGAAAACGTTTGACCTGTGTCATTGCCAACAAAGGGTATATAACAAAGTATTGAGAAACTTTTGTTATTGACCAAATACTTATTTTCCACCATAATTTGCAAATAAATTCATTAAAAATCCTATAATGTGATTTTCTGTTTTTTTTTTTCTCATTTTGTCTGTCATAGTTGACGTGTACCTATGATGAAAATTACAGGCCGCTTTCATCTTTTTAAGTGGGAGAACTTGCACAATTGGTGGCTGACTAAATACTTTTTTCCCCCACTGTATATAGACACAAGACATATTCGGTATGTTCTAGACAGAAAGAGATTCTACTCAGGTTATCAATGCCTGGAGAAGTGTTTAAAGGGATAGTTCACTCAATGATGCAAAATGCATCATCACAGTTTCCGCTCTGTACTGAAAACATGACTGCTGACTTTCACAATTTTGGGGGATTGTATTAACAGTGGACTAATGAACAAAACACTAAAAGATAGCTTTCGAGAGAACTACCCCTTTAAGATCTCATGAACCACATCAATGATTGAGTTCCCCTGCTCAGATGTTGCATGCATCAACCAAGGGTTTCGTGCCACATCATCGACTGTGCTGTCGGACACCAGATTGCTATAACATATGATGTGGTTAGCTGATATGTTAAATACTTATCTAAGCGTAAGATCTGGCATGCGTCAGCAACGTCTGAGCAGAGGAACACGTCCAAAATGTCAGACAACCTGCACAGTCAGAGAAAACCAATTAAACAGGAATTAAACTATATAATATGAATATCTTCTCTAGGAATATTGTGGAGAGCACACAACGTTTTTAAGGTCTCTGCACTGGCTGCCAGAATTTAGAATTAACTTTAAGATTATTCTATTGGTTTTTAAATCAATCCATGATTGTGCAACCGAATACATGTCAGACATGCTTTTAAGTTATGTACCCAGTAGGTCCCTCAGGTCCTCTCGCACTGGCCTTTTAACTATCCCAAAGCCTAGGACAAAGAGGACAAGATCTGGCATGCGTCAGCAACGTCTGAGCAGAGGAACACGTCCAAAATGTCAGACAACCTGCACAGTCAGAGAAAACCAATTAAACAGGAATTAAACTATATAATATGAATATCTTCTCTAGGAATATTGTGGAGAGCACACAACGTTTTTAAGGTCTCTGCACTGGCTGCCAGAATTTAGAATTAACTTTAAGATTATTCTATTGGTTTTTAAATCAATCCATGATTGTGCAACCGAATACATGTCAGACATGCTTTTAAGTTATGTACCCAGTAGGTCCCTCAGGTCCTCTCGCACTGGCCTTTTAACTATCCCAAAGCCTAGGACAAAGAGGCATGGAGAGACAGCCTTTAGTTATTATGCCCCCAGCCTCTGGAATAGCCTGCAAGAGAACCTGAGGGGGGCCGAAACTGTGTACATATTTAAAAGAGATCTTTTAACAGACCTTTTTAGCTTTGCTTTTCCTTAGGGTGCTTTTTAGTCATTCAGTTTTTATTGCTATTCTTATGTTTTTTATCCTCTTATTTTTGTTGTGTAGTAAATATTTAAGTTTTTATTTTCATTGTTTTTATTCGTTTTTTCCTGTGAAGCACATTGCGTTGCATTCCATGTCTAAATATAGCTTGATTTGATTTGGTGCAGTGTAAGACAACTCCAACTACTGTATGATTCTTTTATGACAGGTGTTATTATTTACTAAATCACTTGTTCTAAAATGTGGAGAATCAGTTGTTGTGAATTGTAATTATTATTATTATTATTATTATTATTATTATTATTATTATTATTATTATATTTTTTAAGGGGTAGATCAGCTTTAAAATTGCTGACAGATTGTAGCTTCCATCAATGTAATTGTCTGCATCATTTCCAATCCCCCATATATATTTTTTGTATATACAGTGCATTTGGAAAGTATTCAGACCCCTTCACTTTTTCCACAT
Source organism: Coregonus lavaretus (assembly GCF_964263955.1). Classification (NCBI taxonomy): domain Eukaryota; kingdom Metazoa; phylum Chordata; class Actinopteri; order Salmoniformes; family Salmonidae; genus Coregonus; species Coregonus lavaretus. The sequence goes on along the minus strand of NC_140015.1, from coordinate 32,166,420 downwards.
TTTGTTACGTTACAGCCTTTTTCTAGAATGGATTAAATAGATTGTTCCCTCATCAATCTACACACAGTACTCCATATTGACAACGCCAAAACAGGTTTTTAGAAATTTTACCCAAAATATAAAAAAATAAAATAAAATACTTAGAGCTCTGAGACAGGAGTGTGTTGAGGCACAGATCTGGGGAAGGGAACAAAAAATATTCTGCAGCATTGAAGGTCCCCAAGAACACAGTGGCCTCCATCATTCTTAAATGGAAGAAGTTTGGAACCACCAAGACTCTTCCTAGAGCTGGCTGCCCGGCCAAACTGAGCAATCGGGGGAGAAGGGCCATGGTCAGGGAGGTGACCAAGAACCCGATGGTCACTCTGACAGAGCTCCAGAGTTCCTCTGTGGAGATGGGAGAATCTTCCAGAAGGACAACCATCTCTGTAGCACTCCACCAAACAGGCCTTTATGGTAGAGTGGCCAGACGGAAGCCACTCCTCAGTAAAAGGCACATGACAGCCCGCTTGGAGTTTGCCAAAAGGCACCTAAAGGACTCTCAGACCATGAGAAACAACATTCTCTGGTCTGATGAAACCAAGATTGAATTCTTTGGCCTGAATGCCAAGCGTCACGTCTGGAGGAAACCTGGCACCATCCCTACGGTGAAGCATGGTGGTGGCAGCATCATGCTGTGGGGATGTTTTTCAGCGACAGGGACTGGGATACTAGTCAGGATCGAGGGAAAGATGAACGGAGCAAAGTACAGAGAGATCCTTGATGAAAACCTGCTCCAGAGCACTCAGGACCTCAGACTGGGATGAAGGTTCACCTTCCAACAGGACAACGACCCTAAGCACACAGCCAAGACAATGCAGGAGTGGCTTCGGGACAAGTCTGAATGTCCTTGAGTGGCCCAGCCAGAGCCCGGACTTGAACCCGATCGAACATCTCTGGAGAGACCTGAAAATAGCTGTTCAGCGACGCTCCTCATCCAAACTGACAGAGTTTGAGGGTATCTGCAAAGAGAAGAATGGGAGAAACTCCCCAAAATACAGGTGTGCCAAGCTTGTAGCGTCATACCCAAGAACACTCAAGGCTGTAATCGCTGCTAAAGGTGCTTCAACAAAGTACTGAGTAAAGGGTCTGAATACTTACAGTGGGGAAAAAAAGTATTTAGTCAGCCACCAATTGTGCAAGTTCTCCCACTTAAAAAGATGAGAGAGGCCTGTAATTTTCATCATAGGTACACGTCAACTATGACAGACAAAATGAGGAAAAAAAATCCAGAAAATCGCATTGTAGGATTTTTAATGAATTTATTTGCAAATTATGGTGGAAAATAAGTATTTGGTCAATAACAAAAGTTTCTCAATACTTTGTTATATACCCTTTGTTGGCAATGACACAGGTCAAATGTTTTCTGTAAGTCTTCACAAGGTTTTCACACACTGTTGCTGGTATTTTGGCCCATTCCTCCATGCAGATCTCCTCTAGAGCAGTGATGTTTTGGGGCTGTCGCTGGGCAACACGGACTTTCAACTCTATGGGGTTGAGATCTGGAGACTGGCTAGGCCACTCCAGGACCTTGAAATGCTTCTTACGAAGCCACTCCTTTGTTGCCCGGGCGGTGTGTTTGGGATCATTGTCATGCTGAAAGACCCAGCCACGTTTCATCTTCAATGCCCTTGCTGATGGAAGGAGGTTTTCACTCAAAATCTCACGATACATGGCCCCATTCATTCTTTCCTTTACACGGATCAGTCGTCCTGGTCCCTTTGCAGAAAAACAGACCCAAAGCATGATGTTTCCACCCCCATGCTTCACAGTAGGTATGGTGTTCTTTGGATGCAACTCAGCATTCTTTGTCCTCCAAACACGACGAGTTGAGTTTTTACCAAAAAGTTCTATTTTGGTTTCATCTGACCATATGACATTCTCCCAATCCTCTTCTGGATCATCCAAATGCACTCTAGCAAACTTCAGACGGGCCTGGACATGTACTGGCTTAAGCAGGGGGACACGTCTGGCACTGCAGGATTTGAGTCCCTGGCGGCGTAGTGTGTTACTGATGGTAGGATTTGTTACTTTGGTCCCAGCTCTCTGCAGGTCATTCACTAGGTCCCCTCGTGTGGTTCTGGGATTTTTGCTCACCGTTCTTGTGATCATTTTGACCCCACGGGGTGAGATCTTGCGTGGAGCCCCAGATCGAGGGAGATTATCAGTGGTCTTGTATGTCTTCCATTTCCTAATAATTGCTCCCACAGTTGCTTACCTATTGCAGATTCAGTCTTCCCAGCCTGGTGCAGGTCTACAATTTTGTTTCTGGTGTCCTTTGACAGCTCTTTGGTCTTGGCCATAGTGGAGTTTGGAGTGTGACTGTTTGAGGTTGTGGACAGGTGCCTTTTATACTGATAACAAGTTCAAACAGGTGCCATTAATACAGGTAACGAGTGGAGGACAGAGGAGCATCTTAAAGAAGAAGTTACAGGTCTGTGAGAGTCAGAAATCTTGCTTGTTTGTAGGTGACCAAATACTTATTTTCCACCATAATTTGCAAATAAATTCATTAAAAATCCTACAATGTGATTTTCTGTATTTTTTTCCTCATTTTGTCTTTCATAGTTGACGTGTACCTATGATGAAAATTACAGGCCTCTCTCATCTTTTTAAGTGGGAGAACTTGCACAATTGGTGGCTGACTAAATACTTTTTTTCCCCACTGTTAGTGTGAATGTACACTGCTCAAAAAAATAAAGGGAACACTTAAACAACACAATGTAACTCCAAGTCAATCACACTTCTGTGAAATCAAACTGTCCACTTAGGAAGCAACACTGATTGACAATACATTTCACATGCTATTGTGCAAATGGAATAGACAACAGGTGGAAATGATAGGCAATTAGCAAGACACCCCCAATAAAGAAGTGGTTCTGCAGGTGGTGACCACAGACCACTTCTCAGTTCCTATGCTTCCTGGCTGATGTTTAGGTCACTTTTGAATGCTGGCGGTGCTTTCACTCTAGTGGTAGCATGAGACGGAGTCTACAACCCACACAAGTGGCTCAGGTAGTGCAGCTCATCCAGGATGGCACATCAATGCGAGCTGTGGCAAGAAGGTTTGCTGTGTCTGTCAGCGTAGTGTCCAGAGCATGGAGGCGCTACCAGGAGACAGGCCAGTACATCAGGAGACATGGAGGAGGCCGTAGGAGGGCAACAACCCAGCAGCAGGACCGCTACCTCCGCCTTTGTGCAAGGAGGAGCAGGTGGAGCACTGCCAGAGCCCTGCAAAATGACCTCCAGCAGGCCACAAATGTGCATGTGTCTGCTCAAACGGTCTAAAACAGACTCCATGAGGGTGGTATGAGGGCCCGACGTCCACAGGTGGGGGTTGTGCTTACATCCCAACACCGTGCAGGACGTTTGGCATTTGCCAGAGAACACCAAGATTGGCAAATTCGCCACTGGCGCCCTGTGCTCTTCACAGATGAAAGCAGGTTCACACTGAGCACATGTGACAGACGTGACAGAGTCTGGAGACACCGTGGAGAACGTTCTGCTGCCTGCAACATCCTCAAGCATGACCGGTTTGGCGGTGGGTCAGTCATGGTGTGGGGCGGCATTTCTTTGGGGGGCCGCACAGCCCTCCATGTGCTCGCCAGAGGTAGCCTGACTGCCATTAGGTACCGAGATGAGATCCTCAGACCCCTTGTGAGACCATATGCTGGTGCGGTTTGCCCTGGGTTCCTCCTAATGCAAGACAATGCTAGACCTCATGTGGCTGGAGTGTGTCAGCAGTTCCTGCAAGAGGAAGGCATTGATGCTATGGACTGGCCCGCCCGTTCCCCAGACTTGAATCCAATTGAGCACATCTGGGACATCATGTCTCGCTCCATCCACCAACGCCACGTTGCACCACAGACTGTCCAGGAGTTGGTGGATGCTTTAGTCCAGGTCTGGGAGGAGATCCCTCAGGAGACCATCCGCCACCTCATCAGGAGCATGCCCAGGCGTTGTAGGGAGGTCATACGGGCACGTGGAGGCCACACACACTACTGAGCTTCATTTTGACTTGTTTTAAGGACATTACATCAAAGTTGGATCAGCCTGTAGTGTGGTTTTCCACTTTAATTTTGAGGGTGACTCCAAATCTAGACCTCCATGGGTTGATACATTTGATTTCCATTGATAATTTTTGTGTGATTTTGTTGTCAGCACATTCAACTATGTAAAGAAAAAAGTATTTAATAAGATTATTTCATTAATTCAGATCTAGGATGTGTTGTTTAAGTGTTCCCTTAATTTTTTTGAGCAGTGTATATACACTACCAGTCAAAAGTTTGGACACACCTACTCTTTCAAGGGTTTTTCTTTATTTTTACGATTTTTTACGTTGTAGAATAAAAATATATTTTAGATTTTAGATTCTTCAAATAGCCACCCTTTGCCTTGATGACAGCTTTACACACTGTTGGCATTCTCTCAACCAGCTTCATGAGATAGTCACCTGGAATGCATTTCAATTAGCAGGGGTACCTACTTAAAAGTTAATTTGTGGATTTTCTTTCCTTCTTAATGTGTTGAGCCAATCAGTTGTGTTGAGACAAGGTAGGGGGACTATACAGAAGATAGCCCTATTTGGTAAAAGACCAAGCCCATATTATGGCAAGAACAGCTCAAATAAGCAAAGAGAAACAGCAGTCCATCATTACTTTAAGACATGAAGGTCAGTCAATTCGGAAAATTTCAAGAACTTTGAAAGTTTCTTCAAGTGCAGTCGCAAAAACCATCAAGCGCTATGATGAAACTGGCTCTCATGAGGACCGCCACAGGAATGGAAGACCCAGACTTACCTCTGCTGCAGAGGATAAGTTCATTAGATTTACCAGCCTCAGAAATTGCAGCCCAAATAAACGCTTCACAGAATTCAAGTCACAGACACATCTCAACATCAACTGTTCAGAAGGGACTGTGTGAATCAGGCCTTCATCGTCGAATTGCTGCAAAGAAACCACTGCTAAAGGACACCAATAATAAGAAGAGAGCTGCTTAGGCCAAGAAACACGAGCAATGGACATTAGACCGGTGGAAATTTGTCCTTTGGTCTGGAGTCCAAATTTGAGATTTTTGGTTCCAACCGCTGCGTCTTTGTGAGACGCGGTGTGGGTGAACGGATGATCTCCGCATGTGTATTTCCCCCCGTAAAGCATGGAGGAGGAGGTGTTATGGTGTGGGGGTGCTTTGCTGGTGACACTGTCTGTGATTTATTTAGAATTCAAGGCACATTTAACCAGCATGGCTACCACAGCAATCTGCAGCGATACGCCATCCCATCTGGTTTGTGCTTAGTGGGACTATCATTTGTATTTCAACAGGACAATGACCCAACACACCTCCAGGCTGTGTAAGGGCTATTTTACCAAGAAGGAGAGTGATGGAGTGCTGCATCAGATGACCTGGCCTCCACAATCCCCCGACCTCAACCCAATTGAGATGGTTTGGGCTGAGTCGGACGGCAGAGTGAAGGAAACTCAGCCAACAAGTGCTAAGCATATGTGGACTGTTGGAAAAGCATTCCAGGTGAAGCTGGTTGAGAGAATGCCAAGAGTGTGCAAAGCTGTCATCAAGGCAAGGGGTGGCTATTTGAAGAATCTCAAATATAAAATATATTTTGATTTGTTTAACGTATTTTGATTTGTTTTTTGGTTACTACATTTTTCCATTTGTGTTATTTCATAGTTTTGATGTCTTCACTATGATTCTACAATGTAGAAAATAGTAAAAATAAAGAAAAACCCTTGAATGAGTAGGTGTGTCCAAACTTTTGACTGGTACTGTATATATATATCTTGTTAAAATATATTTTCCATTATTATTTTCCCATAACCCTACCACCCCTCCCCTAATTGGAGTAAACTAATCGACAACAACACTTAGCCTTCTTCTTCCAGCTTATACATACTATGTACATTTTACGGACACAGTACATCTCACATTAGTTATCTTGTTGTTTTTAGTCCCACCCTTCAGCTCCACTCAACCCCTCCCATCCATCTCTTAACACCATCAATTTTTTATTTCTATTTGCTATATATTTTTTAGCTGTGATGTTTCACAAAAGTTCTGAACCTTTTCTATTCTCATAGTTTCTACATTTTGTAAATTAAAGATTTTTTCATTGCTGCTAAAAGTATTATTATATTATTGATCGATTGACTTTGACTTTTCAAATCACCCAGCAGTGCTATTTGTGGAGTTAGCTCCAGGTAAATGTTGCAATTCTTCAGCCATTCCTGGACCTGCGACCAAAAACAAGCTACATATGGACAGTACCAAAACAAATGATCTAATCATTCTGTCTCTTTGCAGCAAAATCTGCAGAACTGGGATGGTTGTAAATTGTAATGTTAATTAATTATCTACCTAGCAACTCATTTGTTGCTAATAATTGTTTGAGCAAGAACAGGAAGTGGTTGAGTTATGGCTGTAACTGTGGTCAGTTCATCATTAAATCTGCACAAGAGTAATTGCTCTCCATCGATGTGGTTGTCTACATATAGAGTCATCCATCCATCATCTAAAGAACCCTAAAACTACACCACTTAATGGACAGGAGAATCATCATCAGAACATTGTTGGACTGGCTAAATTCACCTGGCATGTATTGATTTCAGCACACCGTAGAAAAACAAAAACAACCATTTCTGATTGGACAAATTCAGGTAAGTCCCTCCCCATTTCGTCCCGTTTGCTTCTGTTTGTTTCCTACTGTGAATACACTCCAGCATACAACTTGAAGTCAGATCCTAGAAGCTTCTGCTATCATATTTTAACAGAAACGGAGGACTTATAAACTGTATTGTTTGAAATGAAAAAGGCACCAGTGTATCTGGCAATGTCATACTCCTGTATTGGCCCTAATGGTAACTTATTGTGGGAAACTGGGAGATTGTTCCTGGAACTCCTTTACATGGCTGGAATCTCATTTCAACTTAGATGACAGGTAAAGTGATGAAGAGGTGTATTAGCCAGAGACTGCCCTGGGCTCCCATCACTCTGCGTGTGTGTGTGTCTGTGTCTGCGTCTGTGTCTGTGTGTCTGTGTGTGTCTGTGTGTGTGTGTGTGTGTGTGTGTGTGTGTGTGTGTATGGTGTGTCTGTGTGGTTGTATGTGTTTGATTGTGTGTATGTGTGTGTGTGTTTGTGTGTGTGCACATATGTGTGTTTGTGTGTGTGTGCGTGTGTGTACATATGTGTGTGTGTGGTGTGTCTGTGTGTTTGCATGGGTGTGTGTTTGCATGTGTTTGCTTGTGTGTGTGTGTGTGTGTGTGTGCACATACGTGTGTGTGTGTCTCTGATAGATAGGCCACAATATGGCCCTCGATAACTCAATATCACAGCCTAATATTATTTAAGTGTCCAATATCTCATCATTGTAGGGACCTGTTTGTGGCTGGGTGTTGTGTATTTGATTGTTACTGTAATATATTCCTGTGGGGTCTGTGTGTGTGTGTGTGTGTGTGTGTGTGTGTGTTAGTGTGTGTGTGTGTGTGTGTGTGTGTGTGTGTGTGTGTGTCTGTGTGTGTGTGTGTGTGTGCGTGTGAGAGAGAAAGCAAAAGAGAGACAGAGAGTGTATGTGTCAGAAAGCGAGAGACAAAGAAAAAAGTTGAGTATTGTCAAGGAGGGTGTGTGTGACTGTGTGTCTAGTAGGGTGTGTGTGACTGTGTGTCTAGGAGGGTGTGTGTGACTGTGTGTCTAGGAGGGTGTGTGACTGTGTGTCTAGGAGGGTGTGTGTGACTGTGTGTCTAGGAGGGTGTGTGACTGTGTGTCTAGGAGGGTGTGTGTGACTGTGTGTCTAGGAGGGTGTGTGACTGTGTGTCTAGGAGGGTGTGTGACTGTGTGTCTAGGAGGGGGTGTGACTGTGTGTCTAGGAGGGTGTGTGACTGTGTGTCTAGGAGGGTGTGTGTGACTGTGTGTCTAGGAAGGTGTGTGTGACTGTGTGTCTAGGAGGGTGTGTGTGACTGTGTGTCTAGGAGGGTGTGTGTGACTGTGTGTCTAGGAGGGTGTGTGTGACTGTGTGTCTAGGAGGGTGTGTGTGACTGTGTGTCTAGGAGGGTGTGTGTGACTGCGTGTCTAGGAGGTTGTGTGTGATTGTGTGTCTAGGAGGGTGTGTGTGATTGTGTGTCTAGGAGGGTGTGTGTGATTGTGTGTCTAGGAGGGTGTGTGTCACTGTGTGTCTAGGAGGGTGTGTGACTGTGTGTCTAGGAGGGTGTGTGTCACTGTGTGTCTAGGAGGGTGTGTGTGACTGTGTGTCTAGGAGGGTGTGTGACTGTGTGTCTAGGAGGGTGTGTGTGACTGTGTGTCTAGGAAGGTGTGTGTGACTGTGTGTCTAGGAGGGTGTGTGACTGTGTGTCTAGGAGGGTGTGTGTGACTGTGTGTCTAGGAAGGTGTGTGTGACTGTGTGTCTAGGAGGTTGTGTTTGACAGTGTCTAGGAGGGTGTGTGACTGTGTGTCTAGGAGGGTGTGTGTGACTGTGTTTCTAGGAGGGTGTATGTGACTGTGTGTCTAGGAAGGTGTGTGTGACTGTGTGTCTAGGAGTGTGTGTGTGACTGTGTGTCTAGGAGGGTGTGTGTGACTGTGTGTCTAGGAGGGTGTGTGTGACTGTGTGTCTAGGAGGGTGTGTGTGACTGTGTGTCTAGGAGGGTGTGTGTGATTGTGTGTCTAGGAGGGTGTGTGTGATTGTGTGTCTAGGAGGGTGTGTGTCACTGTGTGTCTAGGAGGGTGTGTGTGATTGTGTCCTTAGGAGGGTGTGTGTCACTGTGTGTCTAGGAGGGTGTGTGACTGTGTGTCTAGGAGGGTGTGTGTCACTGTGTGTCTAGGAGGGTGTGTGACTGTGTGTTTAGGAGGGTGTGTGTGGCTGTGTGTCTAGGAGGGTGTGTGACTGTGTGTCTAGGAAGGTTGGTGTGACTGTGTGTCTAGGAGGGTGTGTGTGACTGTGTGTGTAGGAAGGTGTGTGTGACTGTGTGTCTAGGAAGATGTGTGTGACTGTGTGTCTAGGAGGTTGTGTTTGACAGTGTCTAGGAGGGTGTGTGTGACTGTGTGTCTAGGAGGGTGTGTGTGACTGTGTGTCTAGGAAGGTGTGTGTGACTGTGTGTCTAGGAGGTTGTGTTTGACAGTGTCTAGGAGGGTGTGTATGACTGTGTGTCTAGGAGGGTGTGTGTGACTGTGTGTCTAGGAAGGTGTGTGTGACTGTGTGTCTAGGAGGTTGTGTTTGACAGTGTCTAGGAGGGTGTGTGTGACTGTGTGTCTAGAAGGGTGTTTGTGACTGTGTGTCTAGGAGGGTGTGTGTGACTGTGTGTCTAGGAGGGTGTGTTGGACTGTGTGTCTATGAGGGTGTGTGACTGTGTGTCTAGGAGGGTGTGTGTGACTGTGTGTCTAGGAAGGTGTGTGTGACTGTGTGTCTAGGAAGGTGTGTGTGACTGTGTGTCTAGGAGGTTGTGTTTGACAGTGTCTAGGAGGGTGTGTGTGACTGTGTGTCTAGGAGGGTGTGTGTGACTGTGTGTCTAGGAAGGTGTGTGTGACTGTGTGTCTAGGAGGTTGTGTTTGACAGTGTCTAGGAAGGTGTGTGTGACTGTGTGTCTAGGAGGTTGGGTTTGACAGTGTCTAGGAGGGTGTGTGTGACTGTGTGTCTAGGAGGGTGTGTGTGACTGTGTGTCTAGGAAGGTGTGTGTGACTGTGTGTCTAGGAGGTTGTGTTTGACAGTGTCTAGGAGGGTGTGTGTGACTGTGTGTCTAGAAGGGTGTTTGTGACTGTGTGTCTAGGAGGGTGTGTGTGACTGTGTGTCTAGGAGGGTGTGTGAGACTGTGTGTCTAGGAGGGTGTGTGACTGTTTGTCTAGGAGGGTGTGTGTGACTGTGTGTCTAGGAGGGTGTGTCGGACTGTGTGTCTAGGAGGGTGTGTGACTGTGTGTCTAGGAGGGTGTGTGTGACTGTGTGTCTAGGAAGGTGTGTGTGACTGTGTGTCTAGGAGGGTGTGTGTGACTGTGTGTCTAGGAGGGTGTGTGTGACTGTGTGTCTAGGAGGGTGTGTGTGACTGTGTGTCTAGGAGGGTGTGTGTGACTGTGTGTCTAGGAGGGTGTGTGTGACTGCGTGTCTAGGAGGTTGTGTGTGATTGTGTGTCTAGGAGGGTGTGTGTGATTGTGTGTCTAGGAGGGTGTGTGTGATTGTGTGTCTAGGAGGGTGTGTGTCACTGTGTGTCTAGGAGGGTGTGTGACTGTGTGTCTAGGAGGGTGTGTGTCACTGTGTGTCTAGGAGGGTGTGTGTGACTGTGTGTCTAGGAGGGTGTGTGACTGTGTGTCTAGGAGGGTGTGTGTGACTGTGTGTCTAGGAAGGTGTGTGTGACTGTGTGTCTAGGAGGGTGTGTGACTGTGTGTCTAGGAAGGGGGTGTGTGACTGTGTGTCTAGGAAGGTGTGTGTGACTGTGTGTCTAGGAGGTTGTGTTTGACAGTGTCTAGGAGGGTGTGTGACTGTGTGTCTAGGAGGGTGTGTGTGACTGTGTTTCTAGGAGGGTGTATGTGACTGTGTGTCTAGGAAGGTGTGTGTGACTGTGTGTCTAGGAGTGTGTGTGTGACTGTGTGTCTAGGAGGGTGTGTGTGACTGTGTGTCTAGGAGGGTGTGTGTGACTGTGTGTCTAGGAGGGTGTGTGTGACTGTGTGTCTAGGAGGGTGTGTGTGATTGTGTGTCTAGGAGGGTGTGTGTGATTGTGTGTCTAGGAGGGTGTGTGTCACTGTGTGTCTAGGAGGGTGTGTGTGATTGTGTCCTTAGGAGGGTGTGTGTCACTGTGTGTCTAGGAGGGTGTGTGACTGTGTGTCTAGGAGGGTGTGTGTCACTGTGTGTCTAGGAGGGTGTGTGACTGTGTGTTTAGGAGGGTGTGTGTGGCTGTGTGTCTAGGAGGGTGTGTGACTGTGTGTCTAGGAAGGTTTGTTTGACTGTGTGTCTAGGAGGGTGTGTGTGACTGTGTGTGTAGGAAGGTGTGTGTGACTGTGTGTCTAGGAAGATGTGTGTGACTGTGTGTCTAGGAGGTTGTGTTTGACAGTGTCTAGGAGGGTGTGTGTGACTGTGTGTCTAGGAGGGTGTGTGTGACTGTGTGTCTAGGAAGGTGTGTGTGACTGTGTGTCTAGGAGGTTGTGTTTGACAGTGTCTAGGAGGGTGTGTATGACTGTGTGTCTAGGAGGGTGTGTGTGACTGTGTGTCTAGGAAGGTGTGTGTGACTGTGTGTCTAGGAGGTTGTGTTTGACAGTGTCTAGTAGGGTGTGTGTGACTGTGTGTCTAGAAGGGTGTTTGTGACTGTGTGTCTAGGAGGGTGTGTGTGACTGTGTGTCTAGGAGGGTGTGTTGGACTGTGTGTCTATGAGGGTGTGTGACTGTGTGTCTAGGAGGGTGTGTGTGACTGTGTGTCTAGGAAGGTGTGTGTGACTGTGTGTCTAGGAAGGTGTGTGTGACTGTGTGTCTAGGAGGTTGTGTTTGACAGTGTCTAGGAGGGTGTGTGTGACTGTGTGTCTAGGAGGGTGTGTGTGACTGTGTGTCTAGGAAGGTGTGTGTGACTGTGTGTCTAGGAGGTTGTGTTTGACAGTGTCTAGGAAGGTGTGTGTGACTGTGTGTCTAGGAGGTTGTGTTTGACAGTGTCTAGGAGGGTGTGTGTGACTGTGTGTCTAGGAGGGTGTGTGTGACTGTGTGTCTAGGAAGGTGTGTGTGACTGTGTGTCTAGGAGGTTGTGTTTGACAGTGTCTAGGAGGGTGTGTGTGACTGTGTGTCTAGAAGGGTGTTTGTGACTGTGTGTCTAGGAGGGTGTGTGTGACTGTGTGTCTAGGAGGGTGTGTGAGACTGTGTGTCTAGGAGGGTGTGTGACTGTTTGTCTAGGAGGGTGTGTGTGACTGTGTGTCTAGGAGGGTGTGTCGGACTGTGTGTCTAGGAGGGTGTGTGACTGTGTGTCTAGGAGGGTGTGTGTGACTGTGTGTCTAGGAGGGTGTGTGTGACTGTCTGTCTAGGAGGGTGTGTGACTGTGTGTCTAGGAGGGTGTGTGACTGTGTGTCTAAGAGGGTGTGTGTGACTGTGTGTCTAGGAGGGTGTGTGTGACTGTGTGTCTAGGAGGGTGTGTGTGACTGTGTGTCTAGGAGGGTGTGTGTGACTGTGTGTCAAGGAGGGTGTGTGTGACTGTGTGTCTAGGAGGTTGTGTTTGACAGTGTCTAGAAGGGTGTGTTTGACTGTGTGTCTAGGAGCGTGTGTGTGACTGTGTGTCTAGGAGGGTGTGTGGGACTGTGTGTCTAGGAGGGTGTGTGTGACTGTGTGTCTAGGAGGGTGTGTGTGACTGTGTGTCTAGGAGGGTGTGTGTGACTGTGTGTTTAGGAGGGTGTGTGTGGCTGTGTGTCTAGGAGGGTGTGTGACTGTGTGTCTAGGAGGGTTTGTGTGACTGTGTGTCTAGGAGGGTGTGTGTGACTGTGTGTGTAGGAAGGTGTGTGTGACTGTGTGTCTAGGAAGATGTGTGTGACTGTGTGTCTATGAGGTTGTGTTTGACAGTGTCTAGGAGGGTGTGTGTGACTGTGTGTCTAGGAGGGTGTGTGTGACTGTGTGTCTAGGAAGGTGTGTGTGACTGTGTGTCTAGGAGGTTGTGTTTGACAGTGTCTAGGAGGGTGTGTGTGACTGTGTGTCTAGGAGGGTGTGTGTGACTGTGTGTCTAGGAAGGTGTGTGTGACTGTGTGTCTAGGAGGTTGTGTTTGACAGTGTTTAGGAGGGTGTGTGTGACTGTGTGTCTAGAAGGGTGTTTGTGACTGTGTGTCTAGGAGGGTGTGTGTGACTGTGTGTCTAGGAGGGTGTGTTGGACTGTGTGTCTATGAGGGTGTGTGACTGTGTGTCTAGGAGGGTGTGTGTGACTGTGTGTCTAGGAAGGTGTTTGTGACTGTGTGTCTAGGAAGGTGTGTGTGACTGTGTGTCTAGGAGGTTGTGTTTGACAGTGTCTAGGAGGGTGTGTGTGACTGTGTGTCTAGGAGGGTGTGTGTGACTGTGTGTCTAGGAAGGTGTGTGTGACTGTGTGTCTAGGAGGTTGTGTTTGACAGTGTCTAGGAGGGTGTGTGTGACTGTGTGTCTAGGAGGGTGTGTTTGACTGTGTGTCTAGGAAGGTGTGTGTGACTGTGTGTCTAGGAGGTTGTGTTTGACAGTGTCTAGGAGGGTGTGTGTGACTGTGTGTCTAGAAGGGTGTTTGTGACTGTGTGTCTAGGAGGGTGTGTGTGACTGTGTGTCTAGGAGGGTGTGTGGGACTGTGTGTCTAGGAGGGTGTGTGACTGTTTGTCTAGGAGGGTGTGTGTGACTGTGTGTCTAGGAGGGTGTGTCGGACTGTGTGTCTAGGAGGGTGTGTGACTGTGTGTCTAGGAGGGTGTGTGTGACTAGGAGGGTGTGTGTGACTGTGTGTCTAGGAGGGTGTGTGTGACTGTGTGTCTAGGAGGGTGTGTGACTGTGTGTCTAAGAGGGTGTGTGTGACTGTGTGTCTAGGAGGGTGTGTGTGACTGTGTGTCTAGGAGGGTGTGTGTGACTGTGTGTCTAGGAGGGTGTGTGTGACTGTGTGTCAAGGAGGGTGTGTGTGACTGTGTGTCTAGGAGGTTGTGTTTGACAGTGTCTAGAAGGGTGTGTTTGACTGTGTGTCTAGGAGCGTGTGTGTGACTGTGTGTCTAGGAGGGTGTGTGGGACTATGTGTCTAGGAGGGTGTGTTTGACTGTGTGTCTAGGAGGGTGTGTGTGACTGTGTGTCTAGGAGGGTGTGTGTGACTGTGTGTCAAGGAGGGTGTTTGTGACTGTGTGTCTAGGAGGTTGTGTTTGACAGTGTCTAAAAGGGTGTTTGTGACTGTGTGTCTAGGAGGGTGTGTGTGACTGTGTGTCTAGGAGGGTGTGTGTGACTGTGTGTCTAGGAGGGTGTGTGTGACTGTGTGTCAAGAAGGGTGTGTGTGACTGTGTGTCTAGGAGGTTGTGTTTGACAGTGTCTAGAAGGGTGTTTGTGACTGTGTGTCTAGGAGGGTGTGTGTGACTGTGTGTCTAGGAGGGTGTGTGTGACTGTCTGTCTAGGAGGGTGTTTGTTACTGTGTGTCTAGGAGGGTGTGTGACTGTGTGTCTAGGAGGGTGTGTTTGACTGTGTCTAGGAGGGTGTTTGTGATTGTGTGTCTACATTTACATTTACATTTAAGTCATTTAGCAGACGCACTTATCCAGAGCGACTTACAAATTGGTGCATTCACCCTATAGCCAGTGGGTTAACCACTTTACAATAAAACATTTTATTTATTTTTTTTTTTTTTTTTGGGGGGGGGGGGGGGGGGTAGAAGGATTACTTCATCCTATCCCAGGTATTCCTTAAAGAGGTGGGGTTTCAAATGTCTCCGGAAGGTGGTGAGTGACTCCGCTGTCCTGGCGTCGTGAGGGAGCTTGTTCCACCATTGGGGTGCCAGAGCAGCGAACAGTTTTGACTGGGCTGAGCGGGAACTATGCTTCCGCAGAGGAAGGGGAGCCAGCAGGCCAGAGGTGGATGAACGCAATGCCCTCGTTTGGGTGTAGGGACTGATCAGAGCCTGAAGGTACGGAGGTGCCGTTCCCCTCACTGCTCCATAGGCAAGCACCATGGTCTTGTAACGGATGCGAGCTTCAACTGGAAGCCAGTGGAGTGTGCGGAGGAGGGGGGTGACGTGAGAGAACTTGGGAAGGTTGAACACCAGACGGGCTGCGGCATTCTGGATGAGTTGTAGTGGTTTAATGGCACAGGCAGGGAGCCCAGCCAACAGCGAGTTGCAGTAATCCAGACGGGAGATGACAAGTGCCTGGATTAGGACCTGTGCCGCTTCCTGTGTAAGGCAGGGTCGTACTCTCCGAATGTTGTAGAGCATGAACCTGCAGGATCGGGTCACCGCCTTGATGTTAGCGGAGAACGACAGGGTGTTGTCCAGGGTCACGCCAAGGCTCTTCGCACTCTGGGAGGAGGACACAACGGAGTTGTCAACCGTGATGGCGAGATCATGGAACGGGCAGTCCTTCCCCGGGAGGAAGAGCAGCTCCGTCTTGCCAGGGTTCAGCTTGAGGTGGTGATCCGTCATCCATACTGATATGTCGGCCAGACATGCAGAGATGCGATTCGCCACCTGGTTATCAGAAGGGGGAAAGGAGGAGATTAGTTGTGTATCGTCAGCGTAGCAGTGATAGGAGAGGCCATGTGAGGATATGACAGAGCCAAGTGACTTGGTGTATAGGGAGAAAAGGAGAGGGCCTAGAACTGAGCCCTGGGGGACACCAGTGGTGAGAGCACGTGGTGCGGAGACAGCTTCTCGCCACGCCACTTGGTAGGAGCGACCGGTCAGGTAGGACGCAATCCAGGAGTGAGCCGCGCCGGAGATGCCCAGCTCGGAGAGGGTGGAGAGGAGGATCTGATGGTTCAGCAGTGAGGAGAATGTGGCAAAGAGCTTCCTAGGGTTAGAGGCAGATGCTTGGAATTTAGAGTGGTAGAAAGTGGCCTTAGCAGCAGAAACAGATGAAGAAAATGTAGAGAGGAGGGAGTGAAAAGATGCCAGGTCGGCAGGGAGTTTAGTTTTCTTCCATTTCCGCTCCGCTGCCCGGAGCTCTGTTCTGTGAGCTCGCAATGAGTCATCAAGCCACGGAGCTGGAGGGGAGGACCGAGCCGGCCGGGAGGATAGGGGACACAGGGAGTCAAAGGATGCAGAAAGGGAGGAGAGGAGGGTTGAGGAGGCAGAGTCAGGAGATTGGAGGGAGAAGGATTGAGCAGAGGGAAGAGATGATAGGATGGAAGAGGAGAGAGTAGTGGGAGAGAGAGAGCGAAGGTTGCGGCGGCGCGTTACCATCTGTGTAGGGGCAGAGTGAGTAGTGTTGGAGGAGAGCGAGAGAGAAAAGGATACAAAGTAGTGGTCGGAGACATGGAGGGGAGTTGCAGTGAGATTAGTAGAAGAGCAACATCTAGTAAAGATGAAGTCAAGCGTATTGCCTGCCTTGTGAGTAGGGGGGGACGGTGAGAGGGTGAGGTCAAAAGAGGAGAGGAGTGGAAAGAAGGAGGCAGAGAGAAATGAGTCAAATGTAGACATAGGGAGGTTGAAATCCCCCAAAACTGTGAAGGGTGAGCCATCCTCAGGAAAGGAACTTATCAAGGCGTCAAGCTCATTGATGAACTCTCCAAGGGAACCTGGAGGGCGATAGATGACAAGGATATTAAGCTTAAATGGGCTAGTGACTGTGACAGCGTGGAATTCAAATGAGGAGATAGACAGATGGGTTAGGGGAAAAATTGAGAATGACCACTTGGGAGAGATGAGGATTCCTGTGCCACCACCCCTCTGACCAGATGCTCTCGGGGTATGCGAGAACACATGGTCAGACGAGGAGAGAGCAGTAGGAGTAGCAGTGTTTTCAGTGGTAATCCATGTTTCCGTCAGCGCCAGGAAGTCGAGGGACTGGAGGGTAGCATAGGCTGGGATGAAGTCAGCCTTGTTGGCGGCAGAACGGCAGTTCCAGAGGCTGCCTGAGACCTGGAACTCCAGGTGTGTGGTGCGTGCAGGGACCACCAGGTTAGAGAGGCAGCAGCCACGCGGTGTGAGGCGTTTGTGTAGCCTGTGCGGAGAGGAGAGAACAGGGATAGGCAGAGGCATAGTTGACAGGCTGCAGCAGATGGCTACAATAATGCAGAGGAGATCGGAATGAAATGAACTAAACATCTGGGAAAGGAGAGAGCAGGCCTCCCTCACCAAAAAAATATAACTCTCCCAACTTCCACCTCAGAAACTATAATTGTTTCACTGAACCACCCGAATAAAACTCTCCCAACTTCCACTTTAGAAATTAGAATTGTTGTAAACTACAGCGGTTCAATGTTTCAATGAATAGACTCAACTTACTTTATTCAGCTAGCTAACTATGACGCCATAGCTAACTAGCATGCTAGCATCCAATAACACACAGTTTAGCACCAATACTTGGTTACAACAAACTACCAATAGTGTGTGAACACACTAAACAGATAATTCGTGTCCGTGTCTAGTTCTTTCATAACGCAGCAATGATTAAACGTTGGCTAGCTAGCACAAAGATATTGTATTTAGCTACTACAGTACAGCCAGCTGGTAGTGTTGGCTAGCTAGCAATGGCTGCTGTGTTGACTTTGTTTGAAAAACGGCGTCGCTGCGAACGAATGTAGCTGGCTAAAAGGATATTGTTTTTAGTTGCTACCGTTGCTAATAGCTACTCGCCAGCTAATCCAGGAGGTGAGTTAGCTAGCTAGCTTCGTGCTACACCCGGCACCGCCGAATACAAAAGTAACCTACAATAACTACACAACAACTACCCACAACAGCCCACGATGCCTACCTATACTACTTAATAATATACAGCCCACGATGCCTACCTATAATACCTAACTACAATCTAAATACATAGTTTAAGCCTTACTCGACAAAGCCCAAGCTATGTATAAAGCCAAACTGGCAGACTGCAATCAGTAGCTGTAATTAAGTACAGCAGCTACCAACCACCTAACGTTAATGCCTCGGATAATGAGGTTAGAAAAACAGCTGAATGGTGGCAGCTAGCTGGCTCAATCACAGGTACTCTTAAGCGTGAAATAACATTGGAAACAACTAACCACAGTTGCTAAAAGTTACCAGTAGCTACCCGCTAGCTAGCTAGCTAGCTTTGTTGGTCCAAGTAGTGGGTAGGCTAGCCTCGTGCTTCGCCGGGGTCCGCCGAATACAATACTTACCTACAATATTTACCTACAATAACCTACAATAACTACCTGAGTAAACTACCTATAATACCTAACTACAATACCTACCTACAATCTAAATACATGGTTTAAGCTTTACTCAACACCATATAAGAAGCCAAGCTTACCTCCTGCTAGAGAAAACACAACCTCTCCCGACAGCCTCAAAAGGGTGTGTGGGACTGTAAGTCTAGGAGGGTGTGTGACTGTGTGTCTAGGAGGGTGTGTGACTGTGTGTCTAGGAGGGTGTGTGTGACTGTGTGTCTAGGAGGGTGTGTGTGACTGTGTGTCTAGGAGGTTGTGTTTGACAGTGTCTAGAAGGATGTTTGTGACTGTGTGTCTAGGAGGGTGTGTGTGACTGTGTATCTAGGAAGGTGTGTGTGACTGTGTGTCTAGGAGGTTGTGTTTGACAGTGTCTAGGAGTGTGTGTGTGACTGTGTGTCTAGGAGGGTGTGTGTGACTGTGTGTCTAGGAAGGTGTGTGTGACTGTGTGTCTAGGAGGTTGTGTTTGACAGTGTCTAGGAGGGTGTGTGTGACTGTTTGTCTAGAAGGCTGTTTGTGACTGTGTGTCTAGGAGGGTGTGTGTGACTGTGTGTCTAGGAGGGTGTGTGGGACTGTAAGTCTAGGAGGGTGTGTGACTGTGTGTCTAGGAGGGTGTGTGTGACTGTGTGTCTAGGAGGGTGTGTCGGACTGTGTGTCTAGGAGGGTGTGTGACTGTGTGTCTAGGAGGGTGTGTGTGACTGTGTGTCAAGGAGGGTGTGTGTGACTGTGTGTCTAGAAGGTTGTTTTTGACAGTGTCTAGAAGGGTGTGTGTGACTGTGTGTCTAGGAGGGTGTGTTTGACTGTGTGTCTAGGAGGGTGTGTGTGACTGTGTGTCTAGGAGGGTGTGTGGGACTGTGTGTCTAGGAGGGTGTGTGTGACTGTGTGTCTAGGAGGGTGTGTGTGACTGTGTGTCTATGAGGGTGTGTGTGACTGTGTGTCTAGGAGGGTGTGTGTGACTGTGTGTCTAGGAGGGTGTGTGGGACTGTGTGTCTAGGAGGGTGTGTGTGACTGTGTGTCAAGAAGGGTGTGTGTGACTGTGTGTCTAGGAGGTTGTGTTTGACAGTGTCTAGAAGGGTGTTTGTGACTGTGTGTCTAGGAGGGTGTGTGACTGTGTGTCTAGGAGGGTGTGTTTGACTGTGTCTAGGAGGATGTTTGTGATTGTGTGTCTAGGAGGGTGTGTGACTGTGTGTCTAGGAGGGTGTGTGTGACTGTGTGTCTAGGAGGGTGTGTGTGACTGTGTGTCTAGGAGGTTGTGTTTGACAGTGTCTAGAAGGGTGTTTGTGACTGTGTGTCTAGGAGGGTGTGTGTGACTGTGTGTCTATGAGGGTGTGTGACTGTGTGTCTAGGAGGGTGTGTGTGACTGTGTGTCTAGGAGGGTGTGTGTGACTGTGTGTCTAGGAGGGGAAGTGTGACTGTGTGTTTAGGAGGGGGTGTGTGACTGTATCTAGAAGGGTTTGTGTGACTTTGTATCTAGGAGGGTGTGTGTGACTGTGTGTCTAGGAGGTTGTGTTTGACAGTGTCTAGAAGGGTGTTTGTGACTGTGTGTCTAGGAGGGTGTGTGTGACTGTGTGTCTAGGAGGGTGTGTGTGACTGTGTGTCTAGGAGGGTGTGTGTGACTGTGTGTCCAGGAGGGTATGTGTGACTGTGTGTCTAGGAGGGTGTGTGTGACTGTGTGTCTAGGAGGGTGTGTGTGACTATGTGTCTAGGAGGGTGTGTGACTGTGTGTCTAGGAGGGTGTGTGTGACTGTGTGTCTAGGAGGGTGTGTGTCACTGTGTGTCTAGGAGGGTGTGTGTGACTAAGTGTCTAGGAGGGTGTGTGTGACTGTGTGTCTAGGAGGGTGTGTGTGACTGTGTGTCTAGGAAGGTGTGTGTGACTGTGTGTCTAGGAGGGTGTGTGTGACTGTGTGTCTAGGAGGGTGTGTCGGACTGTGTGTCTAGGAGGGTGTGTGACTGTGTGTCTAGGAGGGTGTGTGTGACTGTGTGTCAAGGAGGGTGTGTGTGACTGTGTGTCTAGAAGGTTGTTTTTGACAGTGTCTAGAAGGGTGTTTGTGACTGTGTGTCTAGGAGGGTGTGTGTGACTGTGTGTCTAGGAGGGTGTGTGGGACTGTGTGTCTAGGAGGGTGTGTGTGACTGTGTGTCTAGGAGGGTGTTTGTGACTGTGTGTCTATGAGGGTGTGTGTGACTGTGTGTCAATGAGGGTGTGTGTGACTGTGTGTCTAGGAGGTTGTGTTTGACAGTGTCTAGAAGGATGTTTGTGACTGTGTGTCTAGGAGGGGAAGTGTGACTGTGTGTTTAGGAGGGGGTGTGTGACTGTATCTAGAAGGGTTTGTGTGACTTTGTATCTAGGAGGGTGTGTGTGACTGTGTGTCTAGGAGGTTGTGTTTGACAGTGTCTAGAAGGGTGTTTGTGACTGTGTGTCTAGGAGGGTGTGTGTGACTGTGTGTCTAGGAGGGTGTGTGTGACTGTGTGTCTAGGAGGGTGTGTGTGACTGTGTGTCCAGGAGGGTATGTGTGACTGTGTGTCTAGGAGGGTGTGTGTGACTGTGTGTCTAGGAGGGTGTGTGTGACTATGTGTCTAGGAGGGTGTGTGACTGTGTGTCTAGGAGGGTGTGTGTGACTGTGTGTCTAGGAGGGTGTGTGTCACTGTGTGTCTAGGAGGGTGTGTGTGACTAAGTGTCTAGGAGGGTGTGTGTGACTGTGTGTCTAGGAGGGTGTGTGTGACTGTGTGTCTAGGAAGGTGTGTGTGACTGTGTGTCTAGGAGGGTGTGTGTGACTGTGTGTCTAGGAGGGTGTGTCGGACTGTGTGTCTAGGAGGGTGTGTGACTGTGTGTCTAGGAGGGTGTGTGTGACTGTGTGTCAAGGAGGGTGTGTGTGACTGTGTGTCTAGAAGGTTGTTTTTGACAGTGTCTAGAAGGGTGTTTGTGACTGTGTGTCTAGGAGGGTGTGTGTGACTGTGTGTCTAGGAGGGTGTGTGGGACTGTGTGTCTAGGAGGGTGTGTGTGACTGTGTGTCTAGGAGGGTGTTTGTGACTGTGTGTCTATGAGGGTGTGTGTGACTGTGTGTCAATGAGGGTGTGTGTGACTGTGTGTCTAGGAGGTTGTGTTTGACAGTGTCTAGAAGGATGTTTGTGACTGTGTGTCTAGGAGGGTGTGTGTGACTGTGTGTCTAGGAGGGTGTGTGGGACTTTGTGTCTAGGAGGGTGTGTGTGACTGTGTGTCAAGAAGGGTGTGTGTGACTGTGTGTCTAGGAGGTTGTGTTTGACAGTGTCTAGAAGGGTGTTTGTGACTGTGTGTCTAGGAGGGTGTGTGACTGTGTGTCTAGGAGGGTGTGTTTGACTGTGTCTAGGAGGATGTTTGTGATTGTGTGTCTAGGAGGGTATGTGACTGTGTGTCTAGGACGGTGTGTGTGACTGTGTGTCTAGGAGGGTGTGTGTGACTGTGTGTCTAGGAGGTTGTGTTTGACAGTGTCTAGAAGGGTGTTTGTGACTGTGTGTCTAGGAGGGTGTGTGTGACTGTGTGTCTAGGAGGGTGTGTGACTGTGTGTCTAGGAGGGTGTGTGTGTGACTGTGTGTCTAGGAGGGTGTGTGTGACTGTGTGTCTAGGAGGGGGTGTGTGACTGTGTGTTTAGGAGGGGGTGTGTGACTGTATCTAGAAGGGTTTGTGTGACTTTGTATCTAGGAGGGTGTGTGTGACTGTGTGTCTAGGAGGTTGTGTTTGACAGTGTATAGAAGGGTGTTTGTGACTGTGTGTCTAGGAGGGTGTGTGTGACTGTGTGTCTAGGAGGGTGTGTGTGACTGTGTGTCTAGGAGGGTGTGTGTGACTGTGTGTCCAGGAGGGTATGTGTGACTGTGTGTCTAGGAGGGTGTGTGTGACTGTGTGTCTAGGAGGGTGTGTGTGACTATGTGTCTAGGAGGGTGTGTGACTGTGTGTCTAGGAGGGTGTGTGTGACTGTGTGTCTAGGAGGGTGTGTGTCACTGTGTGTCTAGGAGGGTGTGTGTGACTAAGTGTCTAGGAGGGTGTGTGTGACTGTGTGTCTAGGAGGGTGTTTGTCACTGTGTGTCTAGGAGGGTGTGTGTGACTGTGTGTCTAGGAGACGGGTGTGTGACTGTGTGTCTAGGAGGGTGTGTGTCACTGTGTGTCTAGGAGGGTGTGTGTGACTGTGTGTCTAGAAGGGTGTGTGACTGTGTGTCTAGGAGGGTGTGTGTGACTGTGTGTCTAGGAAGATGTGTGTGACTGTGTGTCTAGGAGGGTGTGTGTCACTGTGTGTCTAGGAAGGTGTGTGTGACTGTGTGTCTAGGAGGGTGTGTGACTGTTTGTCTAGGAGGGTGTGTGTGACTGTGTGTCTAGGAGGGTGTTTGACTCTGTGTCTAGGAGGGTGTGTGTCACTGTGTGTCTAGGAGGGTGTGTGTGACTGTGTGTCTAGGAGGGTGTGTGACTGTGTGTCTAGGAGGGTGTGTGTGACTGTGTGTCTAGGAGGGTGTGTGTCACTGTGTGTCTAGGAGTGTGTGTGTGACTGTGTGTCTAAGAGGGTGTGTGTCACTGTGTGTCTAGGAGGGTGTGTGTGACTGTGTGTCAAGGAGGGTGTGTGTGACTGTGTGTCTAGAAGGTTGTTTTTGACAGTGTCTAGAAGGGTGTTTGTGACTGTGTGTCTAGGAGGGTGTGTGTGACTGTGTGTCTAGGAGGGTGTGTGGGACTGTGTGTCTAGGAGGGTGTGTGTGACTGTGTGTCTAGGAGGGTGTTTGTGACTGTGTGTCTATGAGGGTGTGTGTGACTGTGTGTCAATGAGGGTGTGTGTGACTGTGTGTCTAGGAGGTTGTGTTTGACAGTGTCTAGAAGGGTGTTTGTGACTGTGTGTCTAGGAGGGTGTGTGTGACTGTGTGTCTAGGAGGGTGTGTGGGACTGTGTGTGTAGGAGGGTGTGTGTGACTGTGTGTCAAGAAGGGTGTGTGTGACTGTGTGTCTAGGAGGTTGTGTTTGACAGTGTCTAGAAGGGTGTTTGTGACTGTGTGTCTAGGAGGGTGTGTGACTGTGTGTCTAGGAGGGTGTGTTTGACTGTGTCTAGGAGGATGTTTGTGATTGTGTGTCTAGGAGGGTATGTGACTGTGTGTCTAGGAGGGTGTGTGTGACTGTGTGTCTAGGAGGTTGTGTTTGACAGTGTCTAGAAGGGTGTTTGTGACTGTGTGTCTAGGAGGGTGTGTGTGACTGTGTGTCTAGGAGGGTGTGTGACTGTGTGTCTAGGAGGGTGTGTGTGACTGTGTGTCTAGGAGGGTGTGTGTGACTGTGTGTCTAGGAGGGGGTGTGTGACTGTGTGTTTAGGAGGGGGTGTTTGACTGTATCTAGAAGGGTTTGTGTGACTTTGTATCTAGGAGGGTGTGTGTGACTGTGTGTCTAGGAGGTTGTGTTTGACAGTGTCTAGAAGGGTGTTTGTGACTGTGTGTCTAGGAGGGTGTGTGTGACTGTGTGTCTAGGAGGGTGTGTGTGACTGTGTGTCTAGGAGGGTGTGTGTGACTGTGTGTCCAGGAGGGTATGTGTGACTGTGTGTCTAGGAGGGTGTGTGTGACTGTGTGTCTAGGAGGGTGTGTGTGACTATGTGTCTAGGAGGGTGTGTGACTGTGTGTCTAGGAGGGTGTGTGTGACTGTGTGTCTAGGAGGGTGTGTGTCACTGTGTGTCTAGGAGGGTGTGTGTGACTAAGTGTCTAGGAGGGTGTGTGTGACTGTGTGTCTAGGAGGGTGTTTGTCACTGTGTGTCTAGGAGGGTGTGTGTGACTGTGTGTCTAGGAGACGGGTGTGTGACTGTGTGTCTAGGAGGGTGTGTGTCACTGTGTGTCTAGGAGGGTGTGTGTGACTGTGTGTCTAGAAGGGTGTGTGACTGTGTGTCTAGGAGGGTGTGTGTGACTGTGTGTCTAGGAAGATGTGTGTGACTGTGTGTCTAGGAGGGTGTGTGTCACTGTGTGTCTAGGAGGGTGTGTGTGACTGTGTGTCTAGGAGGGTGTGTGACTGTTTGTCTAGGAGGGTGTGTGTGACTGTGTGTCTAGGAGGGTGTTTGACTCTGTGTCTAGGAGGGTGTGTGTCACTGTGTGTCTAGGAGGGTGTGTGTGACTGTGTGTCTAGGAGGGTGTGTGACTGTTTGTCTAGGAGGGTGTGTGTGACTGTGTGTCTAGGAGGGTGTGTGTCACTGTGTGTCTAGGAGTGTGTGTGTGACTGTGTGTCTAGGAGGTTGTGTGACTGTGTGTCTAGGAGGGTGTGTGTGACTGTGTGTCTAGGAGGGTGTGTGTGACTTTGTGTCTATGAGGGTGTGTGTGACTGTGTGTCAAGGAGGGTGTGTGTGACTGTGTGTCTAGGAGGGTGTGTGGGACTGTGTGTCTAGGAGGGTGTGTGTGACTGTGTGTCAAGAAGGGTGTGTGTGACTGTGTGTCTAGGAGGTTGTGTTTGACAATGTCTAGAAGGGTGTTTGTGACTGTGTGTCTAGGAGGGTGTGTGTGACTGTGTGTCTAGGAGGGTGTGTGTGACTGTGTGTCTAGGAGGGTGTTTGTTACTGTGTGTCTAGGAGGGTGTGTGACTGCGTGTCTAGGAGGGTGTGTTTGACTGTGTCTAGGAGGATGTTTGTGATTGTGTGTCTAGGAGGGTGTGTGACTGTGTGTCTAGGAGGGTGTGTGTGACTGTGTGTCTAGGAGGGTGTGTGTGACTGTGTGTCTAGGAGGTTGTGTTTGACAGTGTCTGGAAGGGTGTTTGTGACTGTGTGTCTAGGAGGGTGTGTGTGACTGTGTGTCTAGGAGGGAGTGTGACTGTGTGTCTAGGAGGGTGTGTGTTACTGTGTGACTAGGAGGGTGTGTGTGACTGTGTGTCTAGGAGGGGGTGTGTGACTGTGTGTTTAGGAGGGGGTGTGTGACTGTATCTAGAAGGGTTTGTGTGACTTTGTATCTAGGAGGGTGTGTGTGACTGTGTGTCTAGGAGGTTGTGTTTGACAGTGTCTAGAAGGGTGTTTGTGACTGTGTGTCTAGGAGGGTGTGTGTGACTGTGTGTCTAGGAGGGTGTATGTGACTATGTGTCTAGGAGGGTGTGTGACTGTGTGTCTAGGAGGGTGTGTGTGACTGTGTGTCTAGGAGGGTGTGTGTGACTGTGTGTCTAGGAGGGTGTTTGTCACTGTGTGTCTAGGAGGGTGTGTGTGACTGTGTGTCTAGGAGGGGGTGTGTGACTGTGTGTCTAGGAGGGTGTGTGTCACTGTGTGTCTAGGAGGGTGTGTGTGACTGTGTGTCTAGAAGGGTGTGTGACTGTGTGTCTAGGAGGGTGTGTGTGACTATGTGTCTAGGAAGATGTGTGTGACTGTGTGTCTAGGAGGGTGTGTGTCACTGTGTGTCTAGGAGGGTGTGTGTGACTGTGTGTCTAGGAGGGTGTGTGACTGTTTGTCTAGGAGGGTGTGTGTGACTGTGTGTCTAGGAGGGTGTTTGACTCTGTGTCTAGGAGGGTGTGTGTCACTGTGTGTCTAGGAGGGTGTGTGTGACTGTGTGTCTAGGAGGGTGTGTTACTGTGTGTCTAGGAGGGTGTGTGTGACTGTGTGTCTAGGAGGGTGTGTGTCACTGTGTGTCTAGGAGTGTGTGTGTGACTGTGTGTCTAGGAGGTTGTGTGACTGTGTGTCTAGGAGGGGGTGTGTGACTGTATCTAGAAGGGTGTGTGTGACTTTGTGTCTAGGAGGGTGTGTGACTGTGTGTCTAGGAGGGTGTGTGACTGTGTGTCAAGGAGGGTGTGTGTGACTGTGTGTCAAGAAGGGTATGTGTGACTATGTGTCTAGGAGGGTGTTTGTGACTGTATCTAGAAGGTTGTGTTTGACTGTGTCTAGGAGGGTGTGTGTGACTTTGTGTCTAGGAGGGTGTGTGACTGTGTGTCTAGGAGGGTGTTTGTGACTGTGTGTCTAGGAGGGTGTGTGACACTGTGTCTAGGAGGGTGTTTGACTGTGTGTCTAGTAGGGTGTGTGACTGTGTGTCTAGGAGGGTGTGTGTGAGTGTGTGTCTAGGAGGGTGTGTGTGACTAAGTGTCTAGGAGGGTGTGTGTGACTGTGTGTCTAGGAGGGTGTGAGTGACTAAGTGTCTAGGAGGGTGTGTGTGACTGTGTGTCTAGGAGGGTGTTTGTCACTGTGTGTCTAGGAGGGTGTGTGTGACTGTGTGTCTAGGAGGGTGTGTGTGACTGTGTGTCTAGGAGTGGGTGTGTGACTGTGTATTTAGGAGGGGGTGTTTGACTGTATCTAGAAGGCTGTGTGTGACTTTGTATCTAGGAAGGTGTGTGTGACTGTGTGTCTAGGAGGTTGTGTTTGACAGTGTCTAGAAGGGTGTTTGTGACTGTGTGTCTAGGAGGGTGTGTGTGACTGTGTGTCTAGGAGGGTGTGTGTGACTGTGTGTCTAGGAGGGTGTGTGTGACTGTGTGTCTAGGAGGGTGTGTGTGACTATGTGTCCAGGAGGGTGTGTGTGACTGTGTGTCTAGGAGGGTGTGTGACTGTGTGTCTAGGAGGGTGTGTGTGACTGTGTGTCTAGGAGGCTGTGTGTGACTATGTGTCTAGGAGGGTGTGTGACTGTGTGTCTAGGAGGGTGTGTGTGACTAAGTGTCTAGGAGGGTGTGTGTGACTGTGTGTCTAGGAGGGTGTTTGTCACTGTGTGTCTAGGAGGGTGTGTGTGACTGTGTGTCTAGGAGGGGGTGTGTGACTGTGTGTCTAGGAGGGTGTGTGTCACTGTGTGTCTAGGAGGGTGTGTGTGACTGTGTGTCTAGGAGGGTGTATGACTGTGTGTCTAGGAGGGTGTGTGTGACTGTGTGTCTAGGAGGATGTGTGTGACTGTGTGTCTAGGAGGGTGTGTGTCACTGTGTGTCTAGGAGGGTGTGTGTGACTGTGTGTCTAGGAGGGTGGTGACTGTTTGTCTAGGAGGGTGTGTGTGACTGTGTGTCTAGGAGGATGTTTGACTCTGTGTCTAGGAGGGTGTGTGTCACTGTGTGTCTAGGAGGGTGTGTGTGACTGTGTGTCTAGGAGGGTGTGTGACTGTGTGTCTAGGAGGGTGTGTGTGACTGTGTGTCTAGGAGGGTGTGTGTCACTGTGTGTCTAGGAGTGTGTGTGTGACTGTGTGTCTAGGAGGGTGTGTGACTGTGTGTCTAGGAGGGGGTGTGTGACTGTATCTAGAAAGGTGTGTGTGACTTTGTGTCTAGGAGGGTGTGTGTGACTGTGTGTCTAGGAGGGTGTTTGTGACTCTGTGTCTAGGAGGGTGTGTGACTGTGTGTCTAGGAGGGTGTGTGTGACTGTGTGTCTAGGAAGGTGTGTGACTGTGTGTCAAGGAGGGTGTGTGTGATTGTGTGTCAAGGAGGGTGTGTGTGACTATGTGTCTAGGAGGGGGTGTGTGACTGTATCTAGAAGGTTGTGTTTGACTTTGTCTAGGAGGGTGTGTGTGACTTTGTGTCTAGGAGGGTGTGTGACTGTGTGTCTAGGAGGGTGTGTGTGACTGTGTGTCTAGGAGGGGGTGTGTGACTAAGTGTCTAGGAGGGTGTGTGTGACTGTGTGTCTAGGAGGGTGTGTGTGACTAAGTGTCTAGGAGGGTGTGTGTGACTGTGTGTCTAGGAGGGTGTTTGTCACTGTGTGTCTAGGAGGGTGTGTGTGACTATGTGTCTAGGAGGGTGTGTGACTGTGTGTCTAGGAGGGTGTGTGTGACTGTGTGTCTAGGAGGGTGTGTGACTTTGTGTCTAGGAGGGTGTGTGTGACTGTGTGTCTAGGAGGGTGTGTGTGACTGTGTGTCTAGGAGTGGGTGTGTGACTGTGTATTTAGGAGGGGGTGTTTGACTGTATCTAGAAGGCTGTGTGTGACTTTGTATCTAGGAAGGTGTGTGTGACTGTGTGTCTAGGAGGTTGTGTTTGACAGTGTCTAGAAGGGTGTTTGTGACTGTGTGTCTAGGAGGGTGTGTGTGACTGTGTGTCTAGGAGGATGTGTGTGACTGTGTGTCTAGGAGGGTGTGTGTGACTGTGTGTCTAGGAGGGTGTGTGTGACTATGTGTCCAGGAGGGTGTGTGTGACTGTGTGTCTAGGAGGGTGTGTGACTGTGTGTCTAGGAGGGTGTGTGTGACTGTGTGTCTAGGAGGCTGTGTGTGACTATGTGTCTAGGAGGGTGTTTGACTGTGTGTCTAGGAGGGTGTGTGTGACTAAGTGTCTAGGAGGGTGTGTGTGACTGTGTGTCTAGGAGGGTGTTTGTCACTGTGTGTCTAGGAGGGTGTGTGTGACTGTGTGTCTAGGAGGGGGTGTGTGACTGTGTGTCTAGGAGGGTGTGTGTCACTGTGTGTCTAGGAGGGTGTGTGTGACTGTGTGTCTAGGAGGGTGTATGACTGTGTGTCTAGGAGGGTGTGTGTGACTGTGTGTCTAGGAGGATGTGTGTGACTGTGTGTCTAGGAGGGTGTGTGTCACTGTGTGTCTAGGAGGGTGTGTGTGACTGTGTGTCTAGGAGGGTGGTGACTGTTTGTCTAGGAGGGTGTGTGTGACTGTGTGTCTAGGAGGGTGTTTGACTCTGTGTCTAGGAGGGTGTGTGTCACTGTGTGTCTAGGAGGGTGTGTGTGACTGTGTGTCTAGGAGGGTGTGTGACTGTGTGTCTAGGAGGGTGTGTGTGACTGTGTGTCTAGGAGGGTGTGTGTCACTGTGTGTCTAGGAGTGTGTGTGTGACTGTGTGTCTAGGAGGGTGTGTGACTGTGTGTCTAGGAGGGGGTGTGTGACTGTATCTAGAAAGGTGTGTGTGACTTTGTGTCTAGGAGGGTGTGTGTGACTGTGTGTCTAGGAGGGTGTTTGTGACTCTGTGTCTAGGAGGGTGTGTGACTGTGTGTCTAGGAGGGTGTGTGTGACTGTGTGTCTAGGAAGGTGTGTGACTGTGTGTCAAGGAGGGTGTGTGTGATTGTGTGTCAAGGAGGGTGTGTGTGACTATGTGTCTAGGAGGGGGTGTGTGACTGTATCTAGAAGGTTGTGTTTGACTTTGTCTAGGAGGGTGTGTGTGACTTTGTGTCTAGGAGGGTGTGTGACTGTGTGTCTAGGAGGGTGTTTGTGACTGTGTGTCTAGGAGGGTGTGTGTGACTGTGTGTCTAGGAGGGGGTGTGTGACTGTGTGTCTAGGAGGGTGTGTGTCACTGTGTGTCTAGGAGGGTGTGTGTGACTGTGTGTCTAGGAGGGTGTATGACTGTGTGTACTAGGAGGGTGTGTGTGACTGTGTGTCTAGGAGGATGTATGTGACTGTGTGTCTAGGAGGGTGTGTGTCACTGTGTGTCTAGGAGGGTGTGTGTGACTGTGTGTCTAGGAGGGTGTGTGTCACTGTGTGTCTAGGAGTGTGTGTGTGACTGTGTGTCTAGGAGGGTGTGTGACTGTGTGTCTAGGAGGGGGTGTGTGACTGTATCTAGAAAGGTGTGTGTTACTTTGTGTCTAGGAGGGTGTGTGTGACTGTGTGTCTAGGAGGGTGTTTGTGACTCTGTGTCTAGGAGGGTGTGTGACTGTGTGTCTAGGAGGGTGTGAGTGACTGTGTGTCTAGGAAGGTGTGTGACTGTGTGTCAAGGAGGGTGTGTGTGACTGTGTGTCAAGGAGGGTGTGTGTGACTATGTGTCTAGGAGGGGGTGTGTGACTGTATCTAGAAGGTTGTGTTTGACTTTGTCTAGGAGGGTGTGTGTGACTTTGTGTCTAGGAGGGTGTGTGACTGTGTGTCTAGGAGGGTGTTTGTGACTGTGTGTCTAGGAGGGTGTGTGACACTGTGTCTAGGAGGGTGTGTGACTGTGTGTCTAGTAGGGTGTGTGACTGTGTGTCTAGGAGGTTGTGTGTGAGTGTGTGTCTAGGAGGGTGTGTGACTGTGTGTCTAGGAGGGTGTGTGACTGTGTGTCTAGAAGGGTGTGTGTGACTGTGTGTCTAGGAGGGTGGGTGTGACTGTGTGTCTAGGAGGGTGTGTGTGACTAAGTGTCTAGGAGGGTGTGTGTGACTGTGTGTTTAGGAGGATGTGTGTGACTGTGTGTCTAGGAGGGTGTGTGTCACTGTGTGTCTAGGAGGGTGTCTGTGACTGTGTGTCTAGGAGGGTGTGTGACTGTTTGTCTAGGAGGGTGTGTGTGACTGTGTGTCAAGAAGGGTGTGTGTGACTATGTGTTTAGGAGGGGGTGTGTGACTGTATCTAGAAGGTTGTGTTTGACTGTGTCTAGGAGGGTGTGTGACTGTGTGTCTAGGAGGGTGTTTGTGACTGTGTGTCTAGGAGGGTGTGTGACAATGTGTCTAGGAGGGTGTGTGACTGTGTGTCTAGTAGGGTGTGTGACTGTGTGTCTAGGAGGGTGTGTGTGACTGTGTGTCTAGGAGGGTGTGTGACTGTGTGTCAAGAAGGGTGTGTGTGACTAAGTGTCTAGGAGGGTGTGTGTGACTGTGTGTCTAGGAGGGTGTGTGTGACTAAGTGTCTAGGAGGGTGTTTGTGACTGTGTGTCTAGGAGGGTGTTTGTCACTGTGTGTCTAGGAGGGTGTGTGTGACTGTGTGTCTAGGAGGGGGTGTGTGACTGTGTGTCTAGGAGGGTGTGTGTCACTGTGTGTCTAGGAGGGTGTGTGTGACTGTGTGTCTAGGAGGGTGTGTTGGACTGTGTGTCTAGGAGGGTGTGTGACTGTGTGTCTAGGAGGGTGTGTGTGACTGTGTGTCTAGGAGGATGTGTGTGACTGTGTGTCTAGGAGGGTGTGTGTCACTGTGTGTCTAGGAGGGTGTGTGTGACTGTGTGTCTAGGAGGGTGTGTGACTGTTTGTCTAGGAGGGTGTGTGTGACTGTGTGTCTAGGAGGGTGTGTGTGACTGTGTGTCTAGGAGGGTGTGTGACTGTGTGTCTAGGAGTGTGTGTGTGACTGTGTGTCTAGGAGGGTGTGTGTCACTGTGTGTCTAGGAGTGTGTGTGTGACTCTGTGTCTAGGAGGGTGTGTAACTGTGTGTCTAGGAGCGTGTGTGTGACTGTATCTAGAAAGGTGTGTGTGACTTTGTGTCTAGGAGGGTGTGTGTGACTGTGTGTCTAGGAGGGTGTTTGTGACTCTGTGTCTAGGAGGGTGTGTGACTGTGTGTCTAGGAGGGTGTGTGACTGTGTGTCTAGGAGGGTGTGTGACTGTGTGTCAAGGAGGGTGTGTGTGACTGTGTGTCAAGAAGGGTGTTTGTGACTGTGTGTCTAGGAGGGTGTGTGACACTGTGTCTAGGAGGGTGTTTGACTGTGTGTCTAGTAGGGTGTGTGACTGTGTGTCTAGGAGGGTGTGTATGAGTGTGTGTCTAGGAGGGTGTGTGTGACTAAGTGTCTAGGAGGGTGTGTGTGACTGTGTGTCTAGGAGGGTGTGTGTGACTAAGTGTCTAGGAGGGTGTGTGTGACTGTGTGTCTAGGAGGGTGTTTGTCACTGTGTGTCTAGGAGGGTGTGTGTGACTATGTGTCTAGGAGGGTGTGTGACTGTGTGTCTAGGAGGGTGTGTGTGACTGTGTATCTAGGAGGGTGTGTGACTTTGTGTCTAGGAGGGTGTGTGTGACTGTGTGTCTAGGAGGGTGTGTGTGACTGTGTGTCTAGGAGGGGGTGTGTGACTGTGTGTTTAGGAGGGGGTGTGTGACTGTATCTAGAAGGGTGTGTGTGACTTTGTATCTAGGAGGGTGTGTGTGACTGTGTGTCTAGGAGGTTGTGTTTGACAGTGTCTAGAAGGGTGTTTGTGACTGTGTGTCTAGGAGGGTGTGTGTGACTGTGTGTCTAGGAGGGTGTGTGTGACTGTGTGTCTAGGAGGGTGTGTGTGACTGTGTGTCTAGGAGGGTGTGTGTGACTGTGTGTCTAGGAGGGTGTGTGTGACTATGTGTCCAGGAGGGTGTGTGTGACTGTGTGTCTAGGAGGGTGTGTGACTGTGTGTCTAGGAGGGTGTGTGTGACTGTGTGTCTAGGAGGCTCTGTGTGACTATGTGTCTAGGAGGGTGTGTGACTGTGTGTCTAGGAGGGTGTGTGTGACTGTGTGTCTAGGAGGGTGTGTGTCACTGTGTGTCTAGGAGGGTGTGTGTGACTAAGTGTCTAGGAGGGTGTGTGTGACTGTGTGTCTAGGAGGGTGTGTGTGACTAAGTGTCTAGGAGGGTGTGTGTGACTGTGTGTCTAGGAGGGTGTTTGTCACTGTGTGTCTAGGAGGGTGTGTGTGACTATGTGTCTAGGAGGGTGTGTGACTGTGTGTCTAGGAGGGTGTGTGTGACTGTGTGTCTAGGAGGGTGTGTGACTTTGTGTCTAGGAGGGTGTGTGTGACTGTGTGTCTAGGAGGGTGTGTGTGACTGTGTGTCTAGGAGGGGGTGTGTGACTGTGTGTTTAGGAGGGGGTGTGTGACTGTATCTAGAAGGGTGTGTGTGACTTTGTATCTAGGAGGGTGTGTGTGACAGTGTGTCTAGGAGGTTGTGTTTGACAGTGTCTAGAAGGGTGTTTGTGACTGTGTGTCTAGGAGGGTGTGTGTGACTGTGTGTCTAGGAGGGTGTGTGTGACTGTGTGTCTAGGAGGGTGTGTGTGACAGTGTGTCTAGGAGGGTGTGTGTGACTATGTGTCCAGGAGGGTGTGTGTGACTGTGTGTCTAGGAGGGTGTGTGACTGTGTGTCTAGGAGGGTTTGTGTGACTGTGTGTCTAGGAGGCTCTGTGTGACTATGTGTCTAGGAGGGTGTGTGACTGTGTGTCTAGGAGGGTGTGTGTGACTGTGTGTCTAGGAGGGTGTGTGTCACTGTGTGTCTATGAGGGTGTGTGTGACTAAGTGTCTAGGAGGGTGTGTGTGACTGTGTGTCTAGGAGGGTGTTTGTCACTGTGTGTCTAGGAGGGTGTGTGTGACTGTGTGTCTTGGAGGGGGTGTGTGACTGTGTGTCTAGGAGGGTGTGTGTCACTGTGTGTCTAGGAGGGTGTGTTTGACTGTGTGTCTAGGAGGGTGTATGACTGTGTGTCTAGGAGGGTTTGTGTGACTGTGTGTCTAGGAGGATGTGTGTGACTGTGTGTCTAGGAGGGTGTGTGTCACTGTGTGTCTAGGAGGGTGTGTGTGACTGTGTGTCTAGGAGGGTGGTGACTGTTTGTCTAGGAGGGTGTGTGTGACTGTGTGTCTAGGAGGGTGTTTGACTCTGTGTCTAGGAGGGTGTTTGTGAATGTGTGTCTAGGAAGGTGTGTGACTGTGTGTCTAGGAGGGTGTGT
Source organism: Coregonus lavaretus (assembly GCF_964263955.1). Taxonomy (NCBI): domain Eukaryota; kingdom Metazoa; phylum Chordata; class Actinopteri; order Salmoniformes; family Salmonidae; genus Coregonus; species Coregonus lavaretus. The sequence continues at coordinate 32,133,437 of NC_140015.1, read as the reverse complement.
GTGACTGTGTGTCTAGGAGGGTGTGTGTCACTGTGTGTCTAGGAGTGTGTGTGTGACTGTGTGTCTAGGAGGGTGTGTGACTGTGTGTCTAGGAGGGGGTGTGTGACTGTATCTAGAAAGGTGTGTGTGACTTTGTGTCTAGGAGGGTGTGTGTGACTGTGTGTCTAGGAGGGTGTTTGTGACTCTGTGTCTAGGAGGGTGTGTGACTGTGTGTCTAGGAGGGTGTTTGTGAATGTGTGTCTAGGAAGGTGTGTGACTGTGTGTCAAGGAGGGTGTGTGTGACTGTGTGTCAAGGAGGGTGTGTGTGACTTTGTGTCTAGGAGGGTGTGTGACTGTGTGTCTAGGAGGGTGTTTGTGACTGTGTGTCTAGGAGGGAGTGTGACACTGTGTCTAGGAGGGTGTGTGACTGTGTGTCTAGGAGGGTGTGTGACTGTGTGTCTAGGAGGTTGTGTGTGAGTGTGTGTCTAGGAGGGTGTGTGACTGTGTGTCTAGGAGGGTGTGTGACTGTGTGTCTAGAAGGGTGTGTGTGACTGTGTGTCTAGGAGGGTGGGTGTGACTGTGTGTCTAGGAGGGTGTGTGTGACTAAGTGTCTAGGAGGGTGTGTGTGACTGTGTGTTTAGGAGGATGTGTGTGACTGTGTGTCTAGGAGGGTGTGTGTCACTGTGTGTCTAGGAGGGTGTCTGTGACTGTGTGTCTAGGAGGGTGTGTGACTGTTTGTCTAGGAGGGTGTGTGTGACTGTGTGTCAAGAAGGGTGTGTGTGACTATGTGTCTAGGAGGGGGGGTGTGACTGTATCTAGAAGGTTGTGTTTGACTGTTTCTAGGAGGGTGTGTGACTGTGTGTCTAGGAGGGTGTTTGTGACTGTGTGTCTAGGAGGGTGTGTGACACCGTGTCTAGCAGGGTGTGTGACTGTGTGTCTAGTAGGGTGTGTGACTGTGTGTCTAGGAGGGTGTGTGTGACTGTGTGTCTAGGAGGGTGTGTGACTGTGTGTCAAGAAGGGTGTGTGTGACTAAGTGTCTAGGAGGGTGTGTGTGACTGTGTGTCTAGGAGGGTGTGTGTGACTAAGTGTCTAGGAGGGTGTTTGTGACTGTGTGTCTAGGAGGGTGTTTGTCACTGTGTGTCTAGGAGGGTGTGTGTGACTGTGTGTCTAGGAGGGGGTGTGTGACTGTGTGTCTAGGAGGGTGTGTGTCACTGTGTGTCTAGGAGGGTGTATGTGACTGTGTGTCTAGGAGGGTGTGTTGGACTGTGTGTCTAGGAGGGTGTGTGACTGTGTGTCTAGGAGGGTGTGTGTGACTGTGTGTCTAGGAGGATGTGTGTGACTGTGTGTCTAGGAGGGTGTGTGTCACTGTGTGTCTAGGAGGGTGTGTGTGACTGTGTGTCTAGGAGGGTGTGTGACTGTTTGTCTAGGAGGGTGTGTGTGACTGTGTGTCTAGGAGGGTGTTTGACTCTGTGTCTAGGAGGGTGTGTGTCACTGTGTGTCTAGGAGGGTGTGTGTGACTGTGTGTCTAGGAGGGTTTGTGACTGTGTGTCTAGGAGGGTGTGTGTGACTGTGTGTCTAGGAGGGTGTGTGTCACTGTGTGTCTAGGAGTGTGTGTGTGACTCTGTGTCTAGGAGGGTGTGTGACTGTGTGTATAGGAGGGTGTGTGTGAGTGTATCTAGAAAGGTGTGTGTGACTTTGTGTCTAGGAGGGTGTGTGTGACTGTGTGTCAAGGAGGGTGTTTGTGACTGTGTGTCTAGGAGGGTGTGTGACTGTGTGTCTAGGAGGGTGTGTGACTGTGTGTCTAGGAGGGTGTGTGACTGTGTGTCAAGGAGGGTGTGTGTGACTGTGTGTCAAGAAGGGTGTGTGTGACTATGTGTCTAGGAGGGGGTGTGTGACTGTATCTAGAAGGTTGTGTTTGACTGTGTCTAGGAGGGTGTGTGTGACTTTGTGTCTAGGAGGGTGTGTGACACTGTGTCTAGGAGGGTGTGTGACTGTGTGTCTAGTAGGGTGTGTGACTGTGTGTCTAGGAGGGTGTGTGTCTAGGAGGGTGTGTCTAGGAGGGTGTGTGACTGTGTGTCTAGGAGGGTGTGTGACTGTGTGTCTAGAAGGGTGTGTGTGACTGTGTGTCTAGGAGGGTGTGTGTGACTGTGTGTCTAGGAGGGTGTGTGTGACTAAGTGTCTAGGAGGGTGTGTGTGACTGTGTGTCTAGGAGGGTGTTTGTCACTGTGTGTCTAGGAGGGTGTGTGTGACTGTGTGTCTAGGAGGGGGTGTGTGACTGTGTGTCTAGGAGGGTGTGTGTCACTGTGTGTCTAGGAAGGTGTGTGTGACTGTGTGTCTAGGAGGGTGTGTGTGACTGTGTGTCTAGGAGGGTGTGTGTGACTGTGTGTCTAGGAGGATGTGTGTGACTGTGTGTCTAGGAGGGTGTGTGTCACTGTGTGTCTAGGAGGGTGTGTGTGACTGTGTGTCTAGGAGGGTGTGTGACTGTTTGTCTAGGAGGGTGTGTGTGACTGTGTGTCTAGGAGGGTGTTTGACTCTGTGTCTAGGAGGGTGTGTGTCACTGTGTGTCTAGGAGGGTGTGTGTGACTGTGTGTCTAGGAGGGGGTGTGTGACTGTGTCTATAATGTTGTGTTTGACTGTGTCTAGGAGGGTGTGTGTGACTTTGTGTCTAGCAGGGTGTGTGACTGTGTGTCTAGGAGGGTGTTTGTGACTGTGTGTCTAGGAGGGTGTGTGACACTGTGTCTAGGAGGGTGTGTGACTGTGTGTCTAGTAGGGTGTGTGACTGTGTGTCTATGAGGGTGTGTGTGAGTGTGTGTCTAGGAGGGTGTGTGACTGTGTGTCTAGGAGGGTGTGTGACTGTGTGTCTAGAAGGGTGTGTGTGACTGAGTGTCTAGGAGGGTGTGTGTGACTGTGTGTCTAGGAGGGTTAGTGTGACTAAGTGTCTAGGAGGGTGTGTGTGACTGTGTGTCTAGGAGGGTGTCTGTCACTGTGTGTCTAGGAGGGTGTGTGTGACTGTGTGTCTAGGAGGGGGTGTGTGACTGTGTGTCTAGGAGGGTGTGTGTGACTGTGTGTCTGGAGGGTGTTTGTGACTGTGTTTCTAGGAGGGTGTGTGTGACTGTGTGTTTAGGAGGATGTGTGTGACTGTGTGTCTAGGAGGGTGTGTGTCACTGTGTGTCTAGGAGGGTGTGTGTGACTGTGTGTCTAGGAGGGTGTGTGACTGTTTGTCTAGGAGGGTGTGTGTGACTGTGTGTCATGAAGGGTATGTGTGACTATGTGTCTAGGAGGGGGTGTGTGACTGTATCTAGAAGGTTGTGTTTGACTGTGTCTAGGAGGGTGTGTGACTGTGTGTCTAGGAGGGTGTTTTTGACTGTGTGTCTAGGAGGGTGTGTAACACTGTGTCTAGGAGGGTGTGTGACTGTGTGTCTAGTAGGGTGTGTGACTGTGTGTCTAGGAGGGTGTGTGTGACTGTGTGTCTAGGAGGGTGTGTGACTGTGTGTCAAGAAGGGTGTGTGTGACTAAGTGTCTAGGAGGGTGTGTGTGACTGTGTGTCTAGGAGGGTGTGTATCACTGTGTGTCTAGGAGGGTGTGTGTGACTAAGTGTCTAGGAGGGTGTGTGCTACTGTGTGTCTAGGAGGGTGTTTGTCACTGTGTGTCTAGGAGGGTGTGTGTGACTGTGTGTCTAGGAGGGGGTGTGTGACTGTGTGTCTAGGAGGGTGTGTGTCACTGTGTGTCTAGGAGGGTGTGTGTGACTGTGTGTCTAGGAGAGTGTGTGACTGTGTGTCTAGGAGGGTGTGTGTGACTGTGTGTCTAGGAGGATGTGTGTGACTCTGTGTCTAGGAGGGTGTGTGTGACTGTGTGTCTAGGAGGGTGTGTGTCACTGTGTGTCTAGGAGTGTGTGTGTGACTGTGTGTCTAGGAGGGTGTGTGTCACTGTGTGTCTAGGAGTGTGTGTGTGACTGTGTGTCTAGGAGGGTGTGTGTGACTGTGTGTCTAGGAGGGTGTGTCACTGTGTGTCTAGGAGGGTGTGTGTGACTGTGTGTCTAGGAGGGTGTGTGACTGTGTGTCTAGGAGGGTGTGTGTGACTGTGTGTCTAGGAGGGTGTGTGTCACTGTGTGTCTAGGAGTGTGTGTGTGACTGTGTGTCTAGGAGGGTGTGTGACTGTGTGTCTAGGAGGGTGTGTGTGACTGTATCTAGAAAGGTGTGTGTGACTTTGTGTCTAGGAGGGTGTGTGTGACTGTGTGTCTAGGAGGGTGTTTGTGACTCTGTGTCTAGGAGGGTGTGTGACTGTGTGTCTAGGAGGGTGTGTGACTGTGTGTCTAGGAGGGTGTGTGACTGTGTGTCAAGGAGGGTGTGTGTGACTGTGCGTCAAGAAGGGTGTTTGTGACTATGTGTCTAGGAGGGGGTGTGTGACTGTATCTAGAAGGTTGTGTTTGACTGTGTCTAGGAGGGTGTGTGTGACTTTGTGTCTAGGAGGTTGTGTGACTGTGTGTCTAGGAGGGTGTTTCTGACTGTGTGTCTAGGAGGGTGTGTGACACTGTGTCTAGGAGGGTGTGTGACTGTGTGTCTAGTAGGGTGTGTGACTGTGTGTCTAGGAGGGTGTGTGTCTAGGAGGGTGTTTCTAGGAGGGTGTGTGACTGTGTGTCTAGGAGGGTGTGTGACTGTGTGTCTAGAAGGGTGTGTGTGACTGTGTGTCTAGGAGGGTGTGTGTGACTGTGTGTCTAGGAGGGTTTGTGTGACTAAGTGTCTAGGAGGGTGTGTGTGACTGTGTGTCTAGGAGGGTGTTTGTCACTGTGTGTCTAGGAGGGTGTGTGTGACTGTGTGTCTAGGAGGGTGTTTGTCACTGTGTGTCTAGGAGGGTGTGTGTGACTGTGTGTCTAGGAGGGTGTGTGTGACTGTGTGTCTAGGAGGATGTGTGTGACTGTGTGTCTAGGAGGGTGTGTGTCACTGTGTGTCTAGAAGGGTGTGTGTGACTGTGTGTCTAGGAGGGTGTGTGACTGTTTGTCTAGGAGGGTGTGTGTGACTGTGTGTCTAGGAGGGTGTTTGACTCTGTGTCTAGGAGGGTGTGTGTCACTGTGTGTCTAGGAGGGTGTGTGTGACTGTGTGTCTAGTAGGGTGTGTGACTGTGTGTCTAGGAGGGTGTGTGTGACTGTGTGTCTAGGAGGGTGTGTGTCACTGTGTGTCTAGGAGTGTGTGTGTGACTGTGTGTCTAGGAGGGTGTGTGTGACTGTGTGTCTAGGAGGGTGTGTGACTGTTTGTCTAGGAGGGTGTGTGTGACTGTGTGTCTAGGAGGGTGTTTGACTCTGTGTCTAGGAGGGTGTGTGTCACTGTGTGTCTAGGAGGGTGTGTGTGACTGTGTGTCTAGGAGGGGGTGTGTGACTGTGTCTATAATGTTGTGTTTGACTGTGTCTAGGAGGGTGTGTGTGACTTTGTGTCTAGCAGGGTGTGTGACTGTGTGTCTAGGAGGGTGTTTGTGACTGTGTGTCTAGGAGGGTGTGTGACACTGTGTCTAGGAGGGTGTGTGACTGTGTGTCTAGTAGGGTGTGTGACTGTGTGTCTATGAGGGTGTGTGTGAGTGTGTGTCTAGGAGGGTGTGTGACTGTGTGTCTAGGAGGGTGTGTGACTGTGTGTCTAGAAGGGTGTGTGTGACTGAGTGTCTAGGAGGGTGTGTGTGACTGTGTGTCTAGGAGGGTGTGTGTGACTAAGTGTCTAGGAGGGTGTGTGTGACTGTGTGTCTAGGAGGGTGTCTGTCACTGTGTGTCTAGGAGGGTGTGTGTGACTGTGTGTCTAGGAGGGGGTGTGTGACTGTGTGTCTAGGAGGGTGTGTGTGACTGTGTGTCTGGAGGGTGTGTGTGACTGTGTTTCTAGGAGGGTGTGTGTGACTGTGTGTTTAGGAGGATGTGTGTGACTGTGTGTCTAGGAGGGTGTGTGTCACTGTGTGTCTAGGAGGGTGTGTGTGACTGTGTGTCTAGGAGGGTGTGTGACTGTTTGTCTAGGAGGGTGTGTGTGACTGTGTGTCATGAAGGGTATGTGTGACTATGTGTCTAGGAGGGGGTGTGTGACTGTATCTAGAAGGTTGTGTTTGACTGTGTCTAGGAGGGTGTGTGACTGTGTGTCTAGGAGGGTGTTTTGGACTGTGTGTCTAGGAGGGTGTGTAACACTGTGTCTAGGAGGGTGTGTGACTGTGTGTCTAGTAGGGTGTGTGACTGTGTGTCTAGGAGGGTGTGTGTGACTGTGTGTCTAGGAGGGTGTGTGACTGTGTGTCAAGAAGGGTGTGTGTGACTAAGTGTCTAGGAGGGTGTGTGTGACTGTGTGTCTAGGAGGGTGTGTATCACTGTGTGTCTAGGAGGGTGTGTGTGACTAAGTGTCTAGGAGGGTGTGTGCTACTGTGTGTCTAGGAGGGTGTTTGTCACTGTGTGTCTAGGAGGGTGTGTGTGACTGTGTGTCTAGGAGGGGGTGTGTGACTGTGTGTCTAGGAGGGTGTGTGTCACTGTGTGTCTAGGAGGGTGTGTGTGACTGTGTGTCTAGGAGAGTGTGTGACTGTGTGTCTAGGAGGGTGTGTGTGACTGTGTGTCTAGGAGGATGTGTGTGACTCTGTGTCTAGGAGGGTGTGTGTGACTGTGTGTCTAGGAGGGTGTGTGTCACTGTGTGTCTAGGAGTGTGTGTGTGACTGTGTGTCTAGGAGGGTGTGTGTCACTGTGTGTCTAGGAGTGTGTGTGTGACTGTGTGTCTAGGAGGGTGTGTGTGACTGTGTGTCTAGGAGGGTGTGTCACTGTGTGTCTAGGAGGGTGTGTGTGACTGTGTGTCTAGGAGGGTGTGTGACTGTGTGTCTAGGAGGGTGTGTGTGACTGTGTGTCTAGGAGGGTGTGTGTCACTGTGTGTCTAGGAGTGTGTGTGTGACTGTGTGTCTAGGAGGGTGTGTGACTGTGTGTCTAGGAGGGTGTGTGTGACTGTATCTAGAAAGGTGTGTGTGACTTTGTGTCTAGGAGGGTGTGTGTGACTGTGTGTCTAGGAGGGTGTTTGTGACTCTGTGTCTAGGAGGGTGTGTGACTGTGTGTCTAGGAGGGTGTGTGACTGTGTGTCTAGGAGGGTGTGTGACTGTGTGTCAAGGAGGGTGTGTGTGACTGTGCGTCAAGAAGGGTGTTTGTGACTATGTGTCTAGGAGGGGGTGTGTGACTGTATCTAGAAGGTTGTGTTTGACTGTGTCTAGGAGGGTGTGTGTGACTTTGTGTCTAGGAGGTTGTGTGACTGTGTGTCTAGGAGGGTGTTTCTGACTGTGTGTCTAGGAGGGTGTGTGACACTGTGTCTAGGAGGGTGTGTGACTGTGTGTCTAGTAGGGTGTGTGACTGTGTGTCTAGGAGGGTGTGTGTCTAGGAGGGTGTTTCTAGGAGGGTGTGTGACTGTGTGTCTAGGAGGGTGTGTGACTGTGTGTCTAGAAGGGTGTGTGTGACTGTGTGTCTAGGAGGGTGTGTGTGACTGTGTGTCTAGGAGGGTTTGTGTGACTAAGTGTCTAGGAGGGTGTGTGTGACTGTGTGTCTAGGAGGGTGTTTGTCACTGTGTGTCTAGGAGGGTGTGTGTGACTGTGTGTCTAGGAGGGTGTTTGTCACTGTGTGTCTAGGAGGGTGTGTGTGACTGTGTGTCTAGGAGGGTGTGTGTGACTGTGTGTCTAGGAGGATGTGTGTGACTGTGTGTCTAGGAGGGTGTGTGTCACTGTGTGTCTAGAAGGGTGTGTGTGACTGTGTGTCTTAGGAGGGTGTGTGTCACTGTGTGTCTAGGAGTGTGTGTGTGACTGTGTGTCTAGGAGGGTGTGTGACTGTGTGTCTAGGAGGGGGTGTGTGACTGTATCTAGAAGGGTGTGTGTGACTTTGTGTCTAGGAGGGTGTGTGTGACTGTGTGTCTAGGAGGGTGTTTGTGACTCTGTGTCTAGGAGGGTGTGTGACTGTGTGTCTAGGAGGGTGTGTGACTGTGTGTCTAGGAGGGTGTGTGACTGTGTGTCAAGGAGGGTGTGTGTGACTGTGTGTCAAGAAGGGTGTGTGTGACTATGTGTCTAGGAGGGGGTGTGTGACTGTATCTAGAAGGTTGTGTTTGACTGTGTCTAGGAGGGTGTGTGTGACTTTGTGTCTAGGAGGGTGTGTGACTGTGTGTCTAGGAGGGTGTTTGTGACTATGTGTCTAGGAGGGTGTTTGACACTGTGTCTAGGAGGGTGTGTGACTGTGTGTCTAGTAGGGTGTGTGACTGTGTGTCTAGGAGGGTGTGTGTGAGTGTGTGTCTAGGAGGGTGTGTGACTGTGTGTCTAGGAGGGTGTGTGACTGTGTGTCTAGAAGGGTGTGTGTGACTGTGTGTCTAGGAGGGTGTGTGTGACTGTGTGTCTAGGAGGGTGTATGTGAATGTGTGTCTAGGAGGGTGTGTGTGACTGTGTGTCTAGGAGGGTGTGTTTTTCTCTCAGCTCAGTGTCTAGTCTTTGCCAGTGTGTCACTGCGGTAATAAAGACGGATGTGCCTGTCTGCTGTTGCTGTGATTGGGCTGCAGCTGATCTCTGTGTGTGTGTGTGTGCTTGTGTGTGTGTGTGTGTGTATGTGTGTGTGTGTGTGTGTGCATGCACGTACGCAGATGTGTGTATGTGTGTGATGAAGTGAGAGAGAGTAACAAAGAGAGTATGAAAGAGAACCTTTACATGGCCGGAAAGAGAAAGGGAGCAGAGGATGGAGAAAGAGAATAAAAGAAAGAGAGCAATGTGCTAAACCCTGAACTCAGTGACTCCTAAGTCAAACCCAGTCACCTGGTGCAAACCGCCACCAGCTATAATATCATCCATAACCTCCTACCTACAGTGACACCGATACCACTCATCATCAGCTTGGCACTTTATGCCCTATTATAAGATGCACAGAGTGAAAGTGGGTCCCAAATGGCGCTATTCCCTTTAAAGTGCACTACTTTTGACCAGGACGCAGCCGCAGAGAGCAAGATGTATGTGCTTAATCATCGCTTTATTAACATTTAAAACATTAGCCAGCTCAAACAATGTCTCATCCTATCGTATTGTCCCCTGTGACCCCAGTGCCACCCACAGAAATATAGAGAGGACACTGGGTTCAGATGGGTGCATCTCAAGGAGTAGAAGTTCGTTTTGCCACCCTGTATCACCTACTGCATCAGCCCCTTGGGTGAGTGACTGTGTGAGTGATAGGTGACAGCAATACGGTGTCAGCCCAAAGGTTGATTGACTCTTACCTATCAAGTACCCCCCACCTTTTTCCAGGTCAGTGGGAATAAAGGACAAGAAGCCATTTCACTTGGAACAAACACAGTTAAAACTATAATTCTGATCTCATGGATCGTCAGTCCTTGCATCAATATCTCCGTCTAGGAATTTGAGAGTGGTTGCATTTCTCCATCCCCATCCCATAGCTGTTTACCAAAAAGAAGTGTCGGAGAAAAGCTTTGTTGTTGTTTGAATCCCAGATTGCCCCTTTAAAGACAATGTCCCTGACGTTCGCAGAGATCACATTCACGGTTAACACTACAGATGTCGACACAAGTGTAAATTACTTTTAAAAGTCAAGTGCAATGCCCTGCCAGGGCATATCAGTGGGAATGAAGGGACTTGTTGGGACTGGTCCTATGTAGGAATGAAGGGACTTGTTGGAACTAGTCCCATGACAGTGACTCATCCGAGAATGGTCACAGGGTCGGTGGGAATGAAGGACAGGAAGCAATTTAAGACTGTATGGCCAGTCCTATTATATGACGAATCTCTCACACTTGAGTAAAGTACCTCGTTATTTTCAGATGATCTCATTTTGCTCTTTTGTAGCTTTGTCAATTGTGTGTGTTTTCTATCCCAGCCTGCTCCTCTCCCTGTAGGCTTTACAGACGCTCCCCACCCCGTGGCTGCAACTCTTCTAATTTAATGTACCCTGCGCGCACATCCCATGTGGAATTCCTAGTCTCCGACAGTATTTGGAACTGCCAATATGTTGCCCTTAAGTCCCTACACTTTTTGACCCTGACGGAGGGCTACTAATTTCTCCTAAGTGGAGATTTTCTCTTTTCCCCTTTCTCACCTATCTATCTCCTCCTGCTGTCACTCTCACTTGTCCATGTCTTCTTGACCCTAACCAGTCAGGCTTCAAGACGGCTTACTCAGCTGAGAACACTCACCTCTGCGTCACGGAGGCTCTCCGCTCTGCCAAAGCTGACTCTCTCTCCTCTGTTCTCATCCTCCTAGATCTATCCACTGTCTTTGACACCGTGAACCAACAGATCCTATTCTCCACCCTCTCAGGTGTGGGGGTCTCAGGCTCTGCACACTCTTGGATTGCATCCTACTTGGCAGGTCGCTCCTACCAGGTGACGTGGAGAGGATCTGAGTCTGCTCTCACTACTGGTGTCCCCCAGGGCTCGGTTCTAGGCCCTCTCCTCTTCTCTCGTCTTCCCACTTCTCTATATACACCAAGTCACTCGGCTCCATCATATCCTCACATGGTCTCTCCTATCATTGCATTGCAGATGACACTCAACTACTTTTCTCCTTCCCCCCTTCTGATACCCAGGTGGCAACACGCATCTCTGCGTGCCTGGCAGACATCTCAGCTTGGATATCAGTCCACCACCTCAAGCTCCAAGGCCTCTCCATCACGGTTGACAACTCCATGGTGTCCCCCTTCCAGAATGAAAAAAACCTTGGCACTAATTGTCACTCTCGATAAGAGCATCTGCTAAATGACAAAAATGCAAACGTAAACATTATGATGATGACTCTGATAGACCCAGGGTTAGAGTGATCCCACTTTCCTGTTTGTCCATGTGCCTCCAGGTCACTGGGACCAAACTGAAACACGGATTGACTGACTGTTCTGTGCACAGTCGTATGTGTCCCAAATGGCACCCTATGTGCCCTGGTCCATTATAGTGCACCATATACAGTTGAAGTCAGAAGTTTACATACACTTAGGTTGGAGTCATAAAAACTAGTTTTTCAACCACTCCACACATTTCTTGTTAACAAACTATAGTTTTGGCAAGTCAGTTAGGACATCTACTTTGTGCATGACACAAGTAATTTTTCCAATAATTGTTTACAGACAGATTATTTCACTTATAATTCACAGTATCACAATTCCAGTGGGTCAGAAGTTTACATACACTAAGTTGATTGTGCCTTTAAACAGCTTGGAAAATTCCAAAAAATGATGTCATGGCTTTAGAAGCTTCTGATAGGCTAATTTACATAATTTGAGTCAATTTGAGGTGTACCTGTGGATGTATTTCAAGGCCTACCTTCAACCTCAGTGCCTCTTTGCTTGACATCATGGGAAAATCAAAAGAAATCAGCAAAGACCTCAGAAAAGAAAATGTAGACCTCCACAAGTCCGGTTCATCTTTGGGAACAATTTCCAAATGCCTGAAGGTACCACGTTCATCTGTACAAACAATAATACGCAAGTATAAACACCATGGGACCACGCAGCCGTCATACCGCTCAGGAAGGAGGTTCTGTCTCCTAGAGATGAACGTACTTTGGTGCAAAAAGTGCAAATCAATCCCAGAACAACAGCAAAGGACCTTGTGAAGATGCTGGAGGAAACAGGTACAAAAGTGTCTATATCCACAGTAAAACGAGTCCTATATCGACATAACCTGAAAGGCCGCTCAGAAAGGAAGAAGCCACTGCTCCAAAACCGCAAAAAAAAAGCCAGACTACGGTTTGCGACTGCACATGGGGACAAGAATCGTACTTTTTGGAGAAATGTCCTCTGGTCTGATGAAACAAAAATAGAACTGTTTGGCCATAATGACCATCGTTATGTTGGGAGGAAAAAGGGGGTTGCTTGCAAGCCGAAGAACACCATCCCAACCGTGAAGCATGGGGGTGGCAGCATCATGCTGTGGGGGTGCTTTGCTGTAGGAGAGACTGGTGCACTTCACAAAATAGATGGAAGGAAAATTATGTGGATATATTGAAGCAACATTTCAAGACATCAGTCAGGAAGTTAAAGCGTGGTCGCAAATGTGTCTTCCAAATGGACAATGACCCCAATCATACTTCCAAGGTTGTGGCAAAATGGCTTAAGGACAACAAAGTCAAGGTATTGGAGTGGCCATCACAAGCCCTGACCTCAATCCTATAGAACATTTGTGGGCAGAACTGAAAAAGCGTGTGCGAGCAAGGAGGCCTACAAACCTGACTCAGTTACACCAGCTTTGTCAGGAGGAATGGGCCAAAATTCACCCAACTTATTGTGGGAAGCTTGTGGAAGGCTACCCGAAATGTTTGACCCAAGTTTAACAATTTAAAGGCAATGCTACCAAATACTAATTGAGTGTATGTAAACTTCTGACCCACTGGGAATGTGATGAAAGAAATAAAAGCTGAAATAAGTCATTCTCTCTACTATTATTCTGACATTTCACATTCTTAAAATAAAGTGGTGATCCTAACTGACCTAAGACAGGGAATTGTTACTAGGATTAAATGTCAGTAATTGTGAAAAACTGAGTTTAAATGTACAGTTGAAGTCTGAAGTTTACATACACCTTAGCCAAATACATTTAAACTCCGTTTTTCACTGTGGATATAGACACTTTTGTACCTGTTTCTTCCGGCATCATCACAAGGTCCTTTGCAAATTAACACATTAGAACTTCAGTAGTTTGTATATTAGCTGTACTTTTCTCATCTGTGTCAGTATAACAACATGTAAAGAAGATAACACATGGACAATAGTCACATGGGTAATTATCTGCATTTACAATACTACTGTATCTGAACTGACTACATATACAGTGCATTCGGAAAGTATTCAGACCCGTTGACTTTTTCCACATTTTGTTACGTTACAGCCTTATTCTAAAATAGATTAAATAGTTTTTTCCCCACATCAATCTACACACAATACCCCAAAATAACAAAGCAAAAATTGGTTTCAAATTTTTTTAGCATATTTATTAAAAATAAAAAACATAAGTATTCAGACCCTTTACTCAGTACTTTGTTGAAGCACCTTTGGCAGCGATTACAGCCTCGAGTCTTCTTGGGTATGACACTACAAGCTTGGCACACCTGTATTTGGGGAGTATCTGTCACGGATTCCGCCGAGGCTGCTCCTCCTCCTTGCTCGGGCAGGCTTCGGCGTTCGTCGTCCCCGGAGTACTAGCTACTGCCGATCGATGTTTCGGTGTTTGTCTTGTGTTGTCTAGTTTGTACAGCTGTTACTTATTTTGTGTTGATTATGTGACATATAAGTTCCCTTGTTTTACGTTTGGCCTTTGTGTGTTATTGTCATTTTGTCCTGTCTGATGTTCGGCATTTCTAGTTCGCCTATTACGCACAGCGCGTGTTACTCCTCCAGTGTTGTGGAGACCTTTTTGTTTTGTGCGTGTTTACTGGAATTAAAGTAGTCATCCTGATCCTCTGTGTCCTGCGCCTGACTTCACCGCCGCATACACATCACCCCAGTCTGACAGAATAACACACCACCCATGGAGTCAGCAGGACCAGCGGTGGTAACTGAGTCTCTGGAGGATCGGGTCAGCAGCCAGGACGCCATGATCCGTAGACTCGGCACCGCCATGCAAGATGTGATGGACACTCTGAGCCGATGGGAAAGAGGAGGCTTGCCCACACCTCCTCCTACAATACCACCACCATCGGCCAGACCCATCGTTCCATCTCCGGAGTCCAGTGGGATTCGGCTCTCGCTCCCGAGGGCATATGATGGCACCGCAGCCGGGTGTCAGGGTTTCCTACTTCAAGTGGAACTCTACCTGGCAACCATACACCCGGCGCCCTCGGGATACGAGAGCGTTTCCGCCCTCATCTCCTGTCTATCCGGCAAGGCATTGGAGTGGGCCAATGCCGAATGGAGGGGAATAGACGCCGCCACCATCAGCTATGCGGAGTTCTCCCACCGCTTCAGGGCGGTTTTCGATCATCCCCCAGAGGGTAAAGCGGCGGGGGAGCGTCTGTTCCACCTCCGACAGGGGAAGAGGAGTGCACAAGAGTTTGCCCTGGACTTCCGGACTCTGGCGGCTAATGCGGGGTGGAATGAGAGGGCCCTCATCGACCACTATCGGTGCAGCCTACGAGAGGACGTTCGCCGAGAGTTGGCCTGCAGGTACACCAATCTAAGCTTCGATCAGTTGGTGGACATGTCTATCCGTCTGGATACCCTGCTGGCTACCCGCGGACGTCCGGAGTTGGGGACCAGCACCTCCATCCCCCAGCACCTCCGAGCCGAGCCCTATGGAGCTCAGGGGTGCTGGTGCTAGAGAGAGGAGGAGAGAGACCCGGAGAGAGGCCGTCCCCTATACCAACTGTGGCCGTAGAGGACACACTGCGGCTCGGTGCTGGGGAGGGTCTCCTGGGGATCGAGGCAACAGGTCACGCACTGATGAGTCATTTCAGGTGAGTAGGCGCCCAACTCACCCAGAGCTCTCTGTTGTCCACTTGTGTATTCAAGTTGAATTTCCCCAGGTTTCATCTCATTCCCAGCATAAGGCGCTAGTCGATTCAGGCGCAGCTGGGAATTTTATTGATCGTAATTTCTGTGTTAAGTTAGGGAGTCCCCTCCTACCAGTAGATGTGCCTTTTCCTATTCATGCCCTAGATAGCCGTCCGTTGGGATCAGGTTTAATTAGGGAGGTCACGGCGCCACTAAAGATGAAGACGCAGGGGGGTCATGAGGAAATCATACAGTTGTATCTGATCGACTCTCCTACGTTTCCCGTGGTGCTGGGGCTTCCTCGGTTAATCTCTCATGACCCCACCATTTCGTGGCAACGGAGGGCTCTCAGGGAATGGTCTGATCAGTGTGTCGGGCGGTGTATAGGTGTTTCCGTAGGGGCGATCACGGTGGAAAGTCCGAACCAAATGCCCGCACTGCACATTCCTCCTGAGTATGATGATTTGGCACTCGTGTTCAGTAAGAAGAGGGCGACGCGATTGCCACCTCATAGACAGGGGGATTGTGCGATAGACCTCCAGGCAGGTGCTGCACTTCCGCGTAGTCATGTGTATCCTCTGTCTCAAGAGGAGACGGCGGCTATGGAGACATACATCGCCGAGTCTCTGAGACAGGGCTACATACGGCCCTCCACTTCTCCTGCGTCCTTGAGTTTCTTTTTTGTGAAGAAGAAGGGATGGAGGTTTGCGCCCGTGTATTGATTACCGTAGTCTCAATCAGATCACTGTTAAATACAGTTATCCTCTCCCTCTGATTGCGAGTATGACGGAATCATTACACGGAGCGCACTTCTTCACAAAATTGGATCTCAGGAGCGCCTACAACCTGGTGCGCATTAGGGAGGGAGATGAATGGAAAACAGCATTTAGTACCACCTCGGGTCACTATGAGTATCTCGTCATGCCATACGGGTTAATGAATGCTCCTTCAGTCTTCCAATCATTTGTGGACGAGATTTTCCGGGATTTGCATGGGCAGGGTGTAGTGGTGTATATTGACGACATTCTAGTATACTCTGCTACACGAGCCGAGCATGTGGCCCTGGTGCGTTGAGTGTTGGGTAGGCTGTTGGAGCATGACTTGTATGTGAAGGCAGAGAAATGCCTGTTTTTCCAGGAGTCCATCTCCTTCCTGGGCCATCGGTTGTCCGCGTCAGGGGTGGAGATGGAGATTGACCGCGTTTCAGCCGTGCGTAATTGGCAGACTCCTACCACGGTTAAGGAGGTGCAGCGGTTTTTGGGTTTTGCCAATTACTACCGGAGGTTTATCCGGGGTTTTGGACAGGTAGCGGCTCCCATCACCTCCCTGCTAAAGGGGGGCCCGGTGCGTTTGCAGTGGTCGGCTGAGGCGGACAGGGCGTTTAGACAACTGAAGGACCTGTTCACCTCGGTTCCGGTGCTGGCACATCCGGACCCCTCTTTAGCGTTCCAAGTGGAGGTGGACGCGTCAGAGGCTGGTATTGGGGCTGTACTGTCTCAACGCTCAGGCACGCCTCCTAAACTCCGGCCCTGTGCTTTTTACTCTAAGAAGCTCAGCCCGGCGGAACGTAATTACGACGTGGGGGACAGGGAGTTGCTAGCTGTGGTCCAGGCCCTAAAGGTGTGGAGGCATTGGCTTGAGGGGGCTCAACACCCTTTTCTCATTCTGACTGACCATCGTAACCTGGAGTACATCCGGGCAGCTAGGAGACTGAACCCTCGTCAGGCTAGGTGGGCCATGTTTCTGGCCCGGTTTGTTGTTAAGCTCACCTACATACCAGGTTCACAGAACGTTAAGGCAGACGCCCTGTCCCGGCGATATGACACAGAGGAGAGGTCCATTGAGCCCACTCCCATACTGCCGGAGTCTTGTCTGGTGGCACCGGTGGTGTGGGAGGTCGATGCGGAGATCGAGCGGGCGTTACGTACCGACCCTACTCCTCCAGAGTGTCCGGAGGGGCGGAAGTACGTGCCGCTCGAGATTCGTGATCGACTAATTTATTGGGCTCATACGTCACCCTCCTCTGGACATCCTGGTATTGGCCGGACAGTGCACTGCCTTAGTGAAAAGTACTGGTGGCCAACATTGGCAAAGGACGTGAGGGTTTATGTCTCCTCCTGCTCGGTGTGCGCTCAGTGTAAGGCGCCTAGACACCTGCCCAGGGGGAAGCTACAACCCCTACCCGTTCCACAACGGCCGTGGTCTCACCTATCGGTAGACTTTGTCACGGACCTTCCCCCCTCCCAGGGGAATACCACTATTCTGGTTGTTGTGGATCGGTTTTCTAAGGCCTGTCGTCTCATCCCAATGCCGGGTCTCCCTACTGCCCTACAAACTGCTGAGGCCCTGTTTACCCACGTCTTCCGGCACTACGGGGTACCTGAGGATATAGTGTCTGATCGGGGTCCCCAGTTCACCTCTAGAGTCTGGAGGGCGTTTATGGAACGTTTGGGGGTCTTGGTTAGCCTTACCTCGGGTTTCCACCCTGAGAGTAATGGGCAGGTGGAGAGAGTGAACCAGGATGTGGGTAGGTTTCTGAGGTCTTATTGCCAGAACCGGCAGGAGGAGTGGTCGGGGTATATCCCCTGGGCAGAGATTGCCCAGAACTCCCTTTGCCACTCCTCTACGAATCTGACCCCTTTTCAGTGTGTGTTGGGGTATCAGCCGGTTCTGGCACCATGGCATCAGAGCCAGATCGAGGCTCCTGCGGTGGATGAATGGTTTCGGTGCTCGGAGGAGACATGGAACGCTGCGCATGTCCATCTGCAGCGGGCTATCCGTAGGCAGAAGGCGAGCGCTGATCGCCACCGCAGTGAGTGTCCAGTGTATGTACCTGGAGATCGATTCTGGCTCTCGACTCGAAACCTGCCCCTTCGCCTGCCCTGCCGGAAGCTGGGTCGGCGGTTTGTGGGGCCATTTAAAGTCCTGAGGAGATTGAACGAGGTATGTTACAGGTTACAACTGCCAAATGATTATCGCATTAACCCCTCGTTCCATGTGTCTCTCCTCAGGCCGGTGGTAGCTGGTCCACTCCAGGACAATGAGATATGGGAGACTCCTCCGCCCCCACTGGACATCGAGGGGGCTCCGGCGTACTCAGTCCGGTCCATTGTGGATTCGAGACGTCGGATGGGGGGTCTGCAGTATCTCGTGGAGTGGGAGGGGTACGGTCCGGAGGAACGGTGCTGGGTGCCTAGGAGGGACATCTTAGATCCCTCCCTCCTGACGGAGTTCCACCGGAGTCATCCCACTCGCCCTGCTCCGCGTCCTCCTGGCCGTCCCCGAGGCCGGGGTCGGCGCACGGCTGGAGCCGCGCATCAAGGGGGGGGGGTACTGTCACGGATTCCGCCGAGGCTGCTCCTCCTCCTTGCTCGGGCAGGCTTCGGCGTTCGTCGTCCCCGGAGTACTAGCTACTGCCGATCGATGTTTCGGTGTTTGTCTTGTGTTGTCTAGTTTGTACAGCTGTTACTTATTTTGTGTTGATTATGTGACATATAAGTTCCCTTGTTTTACGTTTGGCCTTTGTGTGTTATTGTCATTTTGTCCTGTCTGATGTTCGGCATTTCTAGTTCGCCTATTACGCACAGCGCGTGTTACTCCTCCAGTGTTGTGGAGACCTTTTTGTTTTGTGCGTGTTTACTGGAATTAAAGTAGTCATCCTGATCCTCTGTGTCCTGCGCCTGACTTCACCGCCGCATACACATCACCCTAGTCTGACAGTATCTCCCATTCTTCTCTGCAGATCCTCTCAAGCTCTGTCAGGTTGGATGGGGAGCGTCGCTGCACAGCTATTTTCCAGTCTCTCCAGAGATTTTAGATCGGGTTCATGTCCGAGCTCTGGCTGGGCCACTCAGGGACATTCAGAGACTTGTCCCGAAGCCACTCCTGCGTTGTCTTGGCTGTGTGCTTAGTCCCGTGTAGCTCAGTTGGTAGAGCATGGCGCTTGCAACGCCAGGGTTGTGGGTTCGATTCCCACGGGGGACCAGTATGAAAATGTATGCACTCACTAACTGTAAGTCGCACTGGATAAGAGCGTCTGCAAAATGAATAAAATGTAAATGCTTAGCTTAGCGTCGTTGTCCTGTTAAAGGTGAACCTTCGCCCCCAGTCTGAGGTCCTGAGCGCTCTGGAGCAGGTTTTCATCAAGGATCTCTCTGTACTTTGCTCTGTTCATCTTTCTGTCTATGATGACTAGTATCCCAGTCCCTGCCGCTGAAAAACATCCCCACAGCATGATGCTGCCACCACCATGCTTCACCATGGGATGTTTCCTCCAGATGTGACGCTTGGCATTCAGACCAGAGAATCTTGTTTCTCATGGTCTGAGAGTCCTTTAGGTGCCTTTTGGCAAACTTCAAGCGGGCTGTCATGTGCCTTTTACTGAGGATTGACTTCTGTCTGGCCACTTTACCATAAAGGCCTGATTGGTGGAGTGCTGCAGAAATGGTTGTCCTTCTGGAAAATTCTCCCATCTCCACAGAGGAACTCTAGAGCTCTGTCAGAGTGACCATAGGTTTCATGGTCACCTCCCTGACCAAGGCCCTTCTCCCCCGATTGCTCAGTTTGGCCGGGTGGCCAACTCTAGGAAGCGTCTTGGTGGTTCCAAACTTCTTCCATTTAAGAATGATGGAGGCCACTGTGTTCTTGGGGACCTTCAATGCTGCAGAAATGTTTTGGTACCCTTCCCCAGATCTGTGCCTCGACACAATCCTGTCTCTGAGCTCTACAGAGAATTCCTTCAACCTCATGGCTTGGTTTTTGCTCTGACATGCACTGTCAATTGTGGGACCTTATATAGACAGGTATGTGCCTTTCCAAATCATGTCCAATCAATTTGTAGAAACATCTCAAGGATGATCAATGGAAACAGGACGCACCTGAGCTCAATTTCAAGTCTCATAGCAAAGGGTCTGAATTCTGTTTTTTATGTTTTATAAATATGCTAAAATTCAATTTGTCATTATGGGGTATTGTGTGTAGATTGATGAGGAAAAACAAT
Organism: Coregonus lavaretus; assembly: GCF_964263955.1. Taxonomy (NCBI): domain Eukaryota; kingdom Metazoa; phylum Chordata; class Actinopteri; order Salmoniformes; family Salmonidae; genus Coregonus; species Coregonus lavaretus. The sequence continues at coordinate 32,114,019 of NC_140015.1, read as the reverse complement.
AATTTCATCCATTTTAGAATAAGGCTGTAAACGTAACAAGGGGTCTGAATACTTTCCGAATGCACTGTACATACAGAAATACTACCGTCATTTAAATACAGTATATTTGATATAAACGGTACATCCAACTGAAGGTTCAAAGATAAGGTATAGGGCTTTTGAGTGCTGAACAGAGTGGTCTTGTGTTTGCCACCTGTTCCTATTACCTTCATGAAGGAACAAGTTGTTTGATCTGCTCTCCTCCCTGTCCATCAAGCCAAGTGGCTAACACTGCAGCCTCTCCTCTGCTAGACATATTACACCTGGGTTCAAATAGTATTTTCTCCCCTTAAAATACTTTGAGCATTTGATTGAGCCCGGCTGCAGTCCAGTTGCACGTTTTGGTCTATTCCATTGGTTCCATTGCGCCAGGCATGCTCAATCAAGCACAGATGAAGTATTTGTGACAAACCAGATTTAAGTCCAGGTCCTATTTGATCGCCTCACCTGACACCTCTCTCCTCTGTGTGTGTGTGTGTGTGTGCGCGTGTGTGCGTTACACCTCTCAGTTTCCCAGCCCCTCCATGTGAATACTGTACCTGTCGAATGTATTCTGTTTTATTCAGCTGCCTCTCCTTTCATCTGGACAGATAAAAGGCCCTGATCTTAAAGCAGTGTTTAAATCAGCATAGTTAAAGCCACAGGACAACAAAGAGGACCGGGTCTCCAGATACATCAACAGAAACACAAACTACAAAGACAACAGGGATGGTTAATGAAGGAAGAGTGGGGGACGCGTGGCACCTGCCTAATATTAGTGTGGGTGGGTGAGGTGGGGGGGTTGTGTGTGTGTGTCTGTGTGTGTGTGGTGGGGGGGGGGGGGTTCTCTCTGTGTATCTGTGCGATTAGTCTTAATATAGTTAGAGATTTGTCAATATTTAAACGAAAACACAGAGAAACTAGATCGAGAAACGCTCACCGTTTCTTACCAGAAGAAATTGATATACGGTACGATATATTGCTTGTGCTGCAGTAACTCTTTACACAAAGCTAGGATTAACGAGCTAACAACTTCAGTGCTCTATCTCCTTGACACACACACAACACCATGTCCACTGCATAAATCCTGTCCCTGGCTTCAGACCGTACAGTATTTAATAAGGATGGCACCCTATTCCCTATATAGTGCTCTACTTTTGACCAGGGCACACAGAGGCACCCTGTAGGGCACTAGTCAAAAGTAGTGTACTATGTAGGGAATAGGGTGCCATTTAGGACACAGACAGAGAAACACTCACATCCCTGCAGAGGTCATGAAGGACAAAGGGAAAGACAGAAGGATGGATAGAGATTTAATGAGACTGTAGAGGAAGGCAGCCGGGAAGAACCTGACTGCATCCAAAATGGCACCCTAGTCCCTATACTGTATAGTGCACTACTTTTAACCAGAGCCCTATGGGCTTGGTCAAAAGTAATGTACTATATAGGGAATAGTGTGCCATTTAAGACGCACTTCCAGAATTGATCCAGGGTTGTCATCGCCTTGTATCCTCCACGACCAATTTACTCTCTCTCCTTCCTCTTTCTCTTCCTCCTTTCTTTCCTGAGGTCTTGGCCAGGTCATCTCAGTGGAACACAGAGTGATGGATGAAGGAGTGTTACTCTATCCAGGCCAGGACATCTCAGTGGAACACAGAGTGATGGATGGAGGAGTGTTACTCTACCCAGGCCAGGACAACTCAGTGGAACCGAGTGATGGATGAAGGAGCATTATTCTACCCAGGCCAGACCATCGCAGTGGAACACAGAGTGATGGATGAAGGAGCATTATTCTACCCAGGGCAGGCCATCTCAGTGGAACACAGAGTGATGGATGAAGGAACCCACGGCAGCTTTAATGATTAACTCTCTCTCTCTGGCACTACTCCCCATCTCCTCCTCCCAATCCCCTCTCCCATCCTCTCTTCCTCTGACTCTGTCTGTTCTTACTGCTGATCAACATGCCTGATAAATGGGCAGAGCTGAGAAGATGGTGGGTCGGTTTTAAACTCTCTCCCTTTCTTTCTCTCCCTTTCTCTCTCTCTCTCTCTCTCTCTCTCTCTCTCTCTCTCTCGCTCTCGCTCTCGCTCTCGCTCTCGCTCTCGCTCTCGCTCTCTCTCTCTCTCTCTCTCTCTCTCTCTCTCTCTCTCTCTCTCTCTCTCTCTCTCTCTCTCTCTCTCTCTCTCTCTCTCTCTCTCTCTCTCTCTCTCTCTCTCTCTCTCTCTCTCTCTCATACACAAATTACAAGATAAGGAGTGTCTAATAACACACACATTCATGCATGCACACACACAAACACACACCCACACGCACATGCACACACACACAAACACACACACACCCATACAACTCCAAGTACCTGCAAGGGAAATTCAGGACTTAAACTCTTTGAACCTGTTCTATGACAAAAAGCTTTCATCAAAACACAGTCTTTCACTGTAAACCTGCTGAACCCAGCACAAAATATACTTATAGTAATAGTATTTAATGCTTTATGGATTTTGCATCTGGTTAGAATGGATAAAGTGTTGGTCAATACATTGTGGTGGGACTAGGAGGGGAAATATTGTTTCAGTTCATTCATTATAATTAAAAGTGAAATGCTTAATCAATAAAGAAAGTAATTTATTGTAAAATCAAGTTACTGAATAATGTCAAAGTGTGGGTTCATGATGGTGCCTTAGAGTCAGAAATTATTGTATATTCATCTCAGCAAATGGGTATCTGTATGTGTTAACGTGTGTGTATGCGTGTGCGTCTGTGCTTGCCTCAGTGTTTGTACATGTGTGCATCTGTTTGTCCGTCTGTATGTGTGTGTATGTGTGTGTATGTGTGTGTACGTGCAGGTGCTTCTGCATGCTTGCATCTATTGCTTGCTTCTGTGTGTTTGCGTCTGTGTGTTTGTTCATACTCCCACACAGCTATGTGTGTGCATCTGTGTGAGTGTGTTTGCGTCACTACAGTATGCGTCCTCCCAAAAGAACTGTCATGAAAGCCACACCTGAAAGGTCACAACCTCCTGGGGTCACGCCGCTAAAGGGGAGGGGTCGAGTGACGAGGGTCGCTAGGGGGGTAAGGATCTGACCTCATCCTCCACACCGCCCTTTACCACTCTTCAGGGGGCTGCCTTTGACCCCCCCCCCACCTCACCTCCACCTCCCCCTGCCTCTACCCCGCCTCCCCCCAGGAACCCAAAACACCCCCCTTGAGGAGGGAAAATGACAGGAACATTGATTTAAGGGACGATTATATTATATTTGACACGGATGAAAGGGACATTTAAAGCAGGTTTAAAGGGACATTTGTTCTCCAGCTTCCAGCTGTTGGCCGGTAGATCCTCTGCAACTTCAAAGAGAGGAACAAAGAGAGAGAGGGAGGAGGAAAAAGGGAGGGAGGAGAGGGAGATGGAGGGGGGAGAGGAGGAGAGGAGGAGAGGGAGATGGAGGGGGGAGAGGAGGAGAGGAGTAGAGGGAGATGGAGGGGGGAGAGGAGTAGAGGAGGATGGAGGGGGAGAGGAGGAGAGGAGGAGAGGGGGAGAGGGAGATTGAGGGGGGAGAGGAGGAGAGGAGTAGAGGGAGATGGAGGGGGGAGAGGAGTAGAGGAGGATGGATGGGGAGAGGAGGAGAGGAGAGGAGGAGAGGGGGGTGGAGGGGGGAGAGGAGGAGAGGAGGATGGAGGGGGAGAGGAGGAGAGGAGGAGAGGAGGATGGAGGGGGAGAGAAGGAGAGGAGGAGAGGGGAGAGGGGGATGGAGGTGGGAGAGGAGGAGAGGAGGAGAGGGGGATGGAGGGATGGATGGATGGAGGGGGGAGAAGAGGGAGATGGAGGGGGAGAGGAGGAGAGGGAGGATGGAGGGGAGAGGAGGAGGAGGAGGAGAGGGGATGGAGGGATGGAGGGGGGAGAGGAGGAGAGAGGGTGTGGGAAGAACAAAGAGAAAACAAACCCATACCAGATCACTTCCATTTCCTCATGTCCTATGACAAAAACCAAACACCTGTCTTGAAACACCTGTCTGTAAACACCTGCCTTTAAACACCTGTCCTTAAACTCCTGTCTTTAAACTCCTGTCTTTAAACTCCTGTCCTTAAACTCAATTTTTTAAACACCTGTCCTTAAACTCCTGTCTTTAAACACCCGTCCTTAAACTCAAGTCTTTAAACACCTGTCCTTAAACACCTGTCTTTAAACACCTGTCCTTGAACACCTGTACGTCCTCTCATTCCAGTGTGAAGCACAGGTGACAGAGGAACGGTGACAATGACCATAGGAGTTGGCAAGACAATGCAAACAGATCTGGGACCAGGCTAAGACAGGGTTCATAGAGTCGGAGGCTAGAGACCAGAGGACTGTAGCCAACAGGAGTCCTCACAATAAGGGATGTTTATTTCCCTATTCTTTCACTTCATCGCTCCCTCCCTCTCCCTGATTAGTTTTCAGTATCAGGGGACGCAAATGGTGGTTTCCGGACAGCCCATCAATCAAAGTCTGAGCTCCAATCTGTGGGACGCTAACGCAGGTGTCTGTAATTGTAGTCTTTGCAGCATACTTACACATATACACACTGGTCGTGGCCGAAATCTGGCTTGCCTTCTACTTACTTAAACTGCATATTGTGTAGTAATCGTACTACGTACTTTTTAGCACATACTGTTTAGTAAAAAGTATGCAGTTTGCCACACCCGAAACGTATTACTTTTGGTACGTTCAAGACAACTGGGAATTCGGAAACAAAACGAGCTCAGACTGAGAAAAAGTTAGAGAAGTCGTAGCTCTAGGACGATGCCCGAGTTTATGACTTGTAATTCCGAGTTGGATGACCGTTCAAACCGATTTTTCCCAGTTGGAAAACGTTTTTTTCAGAGTTCCTTGTCTTGAAAGCACCATCAGTTACAGCTTCATATGAACAAGAAAGGATCTTCTGTAGCCCGACCCAGTGACCTTTTGTGTTGTTGTTTTGGGCTAACGTTAGCTATGTAACTAGCATTTGGAACGACATATTTGGAGTAAACATGAGTGTACCGTAGGCCTACGCATGTATCAATTGAAGAGTCACCTGAAGCGTGAAAGGAATGGAAGATGCAGTAGAGGAATGCAGTGCTGAGACATAGGGCTCGTAATGAGGACGACTAGCTACTACTCTGAATATTGTGTAGTGAGCTTTCTGGCGCCCAGAGCTGCTGAGGCTTCACCCAAGTGGGTGCCATACAAGCAAGGGAGAAGTCCAGTGGCTACACGACTCATGCTGGTTCCCAGAGTAGCTAGCCCTCTACAAGATCATCACCAGACTCCTTCATCAACCATCTCCCTGACCACCTTCCTCTGATCAAGCCATGAACTGTCCCTCTCCATCTTTGGAAGATGCATGCACTCAAAGACTTGGCCTCTATTGGTTGATCTAGCCAACTATAGCTAGGCTACTCATGATGTATTGCTTGTTTGTTTTTACATTTTGATGCGCTTTGAGATTGTTATGAAAAGCGGTGTAGAAATGTAATAAATTATTATTAAACCAAAGATGGTTTATTTTGTTTAGTAGAGCAAACATGGTCATCCCCAAAGCCAACACCTCCTTTGGCCGCCATTCCTTCCAGTTCTCTGCTGCAAATGACTGGAACGAACTGCAAAAATCTCTGAAGCTGGACACTTATCTCCCTCACTAACTTTAAGCATCAGTTGTCAGAGCAGCTTACCGATCACTGCACCTGTAGACAGCCAATCTGTAATTAGCCCACCCAACTACCTCATCCACATATTGTTATTTACATTGTTATTTATTTTGCTCATTTGCACCCCAGTATCTCTATTTGCACATCATCTTCTGCACATCTATCACTCCAGTGTTAATAGTAAATTGTAATTATTTTGCACTATGGCCTATTTATTGCCTTACTTCCATAACTTACTACATTTGCACACACTGTATATAGATTTTCTATTGTGTTATTGACTGTACGTTTATTCCATATGTAACTCTGTGTTGTTGTTGTTTTTATCGCACTGCTTTGCTTTATCTTGGCCAGGTCGCAGTTGTAAATGAGAACTTGTTCTCAACTGGCTTACCTGGTTAAATAAAGGTGAAATAAAATAAATAAATAAAAAGAGCAAACATCTATGAAGATGTATCTTATCTAATTGTTACCATGCAACTGCAACAACATAGCTTAGATGTGAGAGTGCATTTTTGAATGTTGAAATGTTCAAAGTAAAACACACCAACAGTGGCTGTAAAAAAAAAAAAATACATTTAATTTTTTTTTACAAACAAGAAACATATCAATGAGAAAACAGAAATCCACTTTGGGCTTAAAAAAATGACTTAATCAAAAACAATTAACAGCTACATACAGAATACATAAAACTACTTCTTAATCATGGTCTCTAAAATGGCCATAAGGCGTGCCTCCCTGGCAGTCACCTCCTTCTTCCGCCTCCACATCTGGACCCTTCTGGGAGGGAGAGGATTTGGGGTGATGGAGTGGCTGTAGCCTCCCTCCGTGCTGACTCTGGTGGGGAAGCTTTCAGCTCCTGAAAAATATGGAAAAGGATAGCTTTCAGCATCAAACGTACTAGCTACATGTAAAAGGTATTATGCCATTCTCTAGAATACTTGCACTTTTCTAACATGTATATTTTCACACTTACATGAATGTTCCACTGAAGCATAGGACATAGATGGGAAAGTGTTGTTGCTCTCAGAGAAAGGGGAACTTTAGTATCCAAGTACAGCACAGCAATAAATGTCAAGATAACATACAGTAGCGTACTGTGTATTTTTGCTTATGGTTCTCCCACTTATCTTTCACTCATGCAGGTGACAGCTGCCCCTTCATCTCACACTCCTTCACGTAGATCATGAAAAGACATAAGATGAAGTACAACATTAACCAAAACATGAGCAAAGTAGAGTTGTATAAAGTTTCTGTAGACAGCAACATACTTTATCAAATTGGAGTGCCAAGGTGAAACAGTTACTTTCACCATAACAGGTGCAATGAAACTAGCTAGCCTAGACCCATTCAGGCTGTAACCATTCAGGTAGAAAGTAATATTGCATCGCATGAACATTACAACACAGATAAACCGACTTGAAAAATCAGGAGAACTAGAAAAAAAGTGTTGGGACCAGTACCACTGTGGAAAATAGGAATGTAATAGTAGGCTACCGTGTTGCTAACATTAGCTGTAACTAGTGGCAGTGCATAGTGCAGTGGAAAGAGAGCTAACTATGGCTAACATGACTTACTCAAAACCTTTGTGGCGGCATTTCTCCTGCCACGTTCGTCACTGAGTTAAATGCCTGGTATTGAGAGCAATAGTAATGGCGTCTATTTGTAGGCACTCACTCCGTCATGGTTCATTGGACAAGGCCTATGGAAAATGAATGGAGTTTTTGTAGGGTTTTTGGATAAATGCAGAAAATAAGGTCTGTGGTAAACACAGGCTTAGGAGATCATACACATTTTGTTCTTTAGGATAATCATAATCAGCTAAGGTCGCTATTTGTGAATTTTGAAGCATTTATGTAATCAAAATAAGCACATAAAGCACACAAAAGGCTTCATAATTCATAAAGGTAATGTTAACTGACTGATATTACCTCATAGAACAAAACATTTAAGATCTCCTAAGCCTGTGTTAACCTCAGACCTTATTTTCAGCGTTTATCCCAAAACATGATTCTTTCCCAATCACTTTCCCCATAGGAATGGCTGAATGAACCCGAGGTAACGCATTTCCCGTTTTAGGATTACAAGCTGGCGAGCTCTATTGTCATCAGATCATGTAACAGTTTTAAACCAAGCCCTGGTATTTACATATGAAGTTGTCGTTCAACAGCAAGCAAGTAGCTAACCCTGTAGCTAACATGACTGTTCAAACAGTGCTAACTTATAAAGCAGATCTGTTTTCAAAGATGTAACATTACGATGAAATAGTTTTGATAATTTTAAGGAGAACAAAAACTATTTTCATTTGAACACCAGCGCAGAAGCTTCGCTATTCACTATCTTCCAAGTTGTTTTGTTGTTTACTTGAAGAGATCTAGCTATCAAAACTCGCAGCCCCACTCTTCCAATACATTGTGGCTGTGAAATTCCCAAAAAGTGTTCAGCGAATTCTACTAGATGAAAACCCGAAATGAGTATAACATCCTGGCATTTAAACCATACTCGATTTTCGAAAATTCATATACTGTAAAACATATTTTTGCATGCTGAATGCATCATGTGCGATTGCATTTTTTCATGTTATTCCTTTATTTGGGTAGCGCATATTTAATTGATCAGCTAATAATTGACCCCCCCCCCCCCCACACACACATACACTGTACCAGTAAATTAACAATGGGTACTACATAATATTTGGTCTCTCTCTCCTCTCTCCTCTCAGCTTGATCTACCACATTACAGTTTCTGCTTTACTCTCAGTTCAGTGAGTTCACAGTGCTTTACAGTCTGAGGAGGTATGCACTCTCTCTCTACCTCTCCCTCTCTCCCTTTCCCAATCATTCCCCACTCTGCCTAATACAACAGGGTGTGATTAATTTGTATGGTCGGTAGCAACAAAAGCTCCAATAAGTTGTCTTCACCACTCCCACAGGACTCTCTCTCTTTATCCTTTCTCCAGTTCTCTCTCTCTCTCTTCTTGGTTCAATTCCACCTCACTTTACCATGTCTTCAGCCCAGAGACCTTACTATTTGTGCGAGACTGTAATTTATTAGAGCTTACCCAAATCTCAAGGGGGTAAACTTCAGTAGCTATTAGCCCACTTACAGTGGGAAAAAAAATATTTAGTCAGCCACCAATTGTGCAAGTTCTCCCACTTAAAAAGATGAGAGAGGCCTGTAATTTTCATCATAGGTACACGTCAACTATGACAGACAAATTGAGGAAAAAAAATCCAGAAAATCACATTGTAGGATTTTTAATGAATTTATTTGCAAATTATGGTGGAAAATAAGTATTTGGTCATCTACAAACAAGCAAGATTTCTGGCTCTCACAGACCTGTAACTTCTTCTTTAAGAGGCTCCTCTGTCCTCCACTCGTTACCTGTATTAATGGCACCTGTTTGAACTTGTTATCAGTATAAAAGACACCTGTCCACAACCTCAAACAGTCACACTCCAAACTCCACTATGGCCAAGACCAAAGAGTTGTCAAAGGACACCAGAAACAAAATTGTAGACCTGCACCAGGCTGCGAAGACTGAATCTGCAATAGGTAAGCAGTTTGGTTTGAAGAAATCAACTGTGGGAGCAATTATTAGGAAATGGAAGACATACAAGACCACTGATAATCTCCCTCGATCTGGGGCTCCACGCAAGATCTCACCCCGTGGGGTCAAAATGATCACAAGAACGGTGAGCAAAAATCCCAGAACCACACGGGGGGACCTAGTGAATGACCTGCAGAGAGCTGGGACCAAAGTAACAAAGCCTACCATCAGTAACACACTACGCCGCCAGGGACTCAAATCCTGCAGTGCCAGACGTGTCCCCCTGCTTAAGCCAGTGCATGTCCAGGCCCGTCTGAAGTTTGCTAGAGTGCATTTGGATGATCCAGAAGAGGATTGGGAGAATGTCATATGGTCAGATGAAACCAAAATATAACTTTTTGGTAAAAACTCAACTCGTCGTGTTTGGAGGACAAAGAATGCTGAGTTGCATCCAAAGAACACCATACCTACTGTGAAGCATGGGGGTGGAAACATCATGCTTTGGGGCTGTTTTTCTGCAAAGGGACCAGGACGACTGATCCGTGTAAAGGAAAGAATGAATGGGGCCATGTATCGTGAGATTTTGAGTGAAAACCTCCTTCCATCAGCAAGGGCATTGAAGATGAAACGTGGCTGGGTCTTTCAGCATGACAATGATCCCAAACACACCGCCCGGGCAACGAAGGAGTGGCTTCGTAAGAAGCATTTCAAGGTCCTGGAGTGGCCTAGCCAGTCTCCAGATCTCAACCCCATAGAAAATCTTTGGAGGGAGTTGAAAGTCTGTGTTGCCCAGCGACAGCCCCAAAACATCACTGCTTTAGAGGAGATCTGCATGGAGGAATGGGCCAAAATACCAGCAACAGTGTGTGAAAACCTTGTGAAGACTTACAGAAAACGTTTGACCTGTGTCATTGCCAACAAAGGGTATATAACAAAGTATTGAGAAACTTTTGTTATTGACCAAATACTTATTTTCCACCATAATTTGCAAATAAATTCATAAAAAATCCTATAATGTGATTTTCTGTTTTTTTTTTTTCATTTTGTCTGTCATAGTTGACGTGTACCTATGATGAAAATTACAGGCCGCTTTCATCTTTTTAAGTGGGAGAACTTGCACAATTGGTGGCTGACTAAATACTTTTTTTCCCCCACTGTACATTGTAGCGAGGACGTTTTTCAATTAACCAATGTTCGTAAACTCCTCTAAAAACCAATGTTCCCAATGCTCGTAAAATTATAAAGATGTCACAAGAAAGACGTCACTAACGGCATTCAATAGTTTGAATCACTCAATGATCATGTTTTGCAGAGAAGTGATTGCAGTCTGTTCCTCAAGACTTTGCAGAGAACAGCCAATTCAGTAAGTCTGAGTGCCCTCTACTGGCACACTGGGACTACAGCTTTGTTTCACTGTGGGTTTATTCACTAGGAACCAAACGCAGGCAAGCGGGCCAAAACGGGGCGGTAACTACCTGAATTTGACGAATAAGAAACTCAAATTTTCATTGAAAAACATTTTGCTATGGTTTGCTATGGTGTGTACACTCTTAGAAAAAAGGGTTCCAAAAGGGTTTTTCGGCTGTCCCCATAGGAGAATCCTTTTTGGATTCAGGTAGAACCTTTTTTCCACTGTGGAAAGGGTTCTTCATGGAACCCAAAAGGGTTTTACCTGGAACCAAAAGGGGTTTTACCTGGAAACAATAAGGGTTCTTCAAAGGGTTCTCCTATGGGGACAGCCGAATAACCCTGTCAGGTTCTTGATAGCACCTTTCATTCCAAGAGTGTACTAATGAATACAATCATTATTCTCACTGAATCCAGTGCTTGACTTGGACTGGAATAGGTACCGGTACTCCACGATACTGTTGAGCTAATAAGAGGTGCAGGAGCTCAAGCATTAGAACATTTGAGGTGCTGGTACTCAGCTCGTGCCCATGTCAAGCACTGACAGATTCAATAGGTTCAACAACAGATTACCATACTGTACATGTCCGGGCATATTGAACAAAGCACAAACAAAGGACTTGAGTGTTTTGAACAGCACACTGTGGTTTCTAGAAACAAACATCTAACAAACTGTATTAATCTCTCTCTGAATCCCTGTGTGACCCTTTCTAATTGTTGAAGAACAATTGTCTATCATGAGAGTGTGCACTAAACTGGAGCGTTCAGTTATCAGGAGCAATTATCAAGTATGTCATTGAATTGCAACGTGAAAACTCACTTAAACTCGTGAAGAGCACTTATTCTATCAGACGTCAACTGTGTCTCAGTTTAATGCTTCTCCATTTCCTCTATCTAGCCCAACAGGGACCGTTTCTGAATTGTGCTACTGGTCTGGACTGATTAAATGTTAGTTACAGGAAGTTGATGGACTGTTGCAGGAAATGTATACAATAAATTGTTACAGGAATTGGTGCATTCCAATAATCTCACCTTCTTCCTGAAGTGTGCATGGGCTAGAGAGAGTTTCCATGTACTAGTCATTTCCTTTCAAATCCATGAAGAGAAGTGAACAAGTACACACTTTGGAAGAAAGGAGAGATAATTGGGACGCAACCCTGGTGAGATAAAGTTATAACACTGTAGCTGTGAAACCAGTGAGGTTTGAAGTAGTTGCAGTTTATGGATGACAAAGAATTGTTGGCAGTCTGCTCAAGCTTCCTATCTGCTCATAATAAAAATGCTGAGTCATCTCTTCAATTCAGACAACTTTAATCAGAGCTTTACCGAGCAACTAGGCAGGAAGTGAAAAGACAACCATAAGATCCATTGTAATTATTGACAACATTCCTTTATGACAAATGAGTAGTAGAACGTTCAGAGGAGAAAGAGAACGGGATCAGTGAGGGAACATCTACAAGAGTGTAATAAGAAAAACATCACAATATAACAATACTACAATAAGAAGTATAATGGTGATAGATACATCTCAATATAACAATATTACAATAAGAAGTAGAGTGGTTTAGAAGTTCCTTCACTGTCATGGACTTCAGACGAGTACAGAACTACAGTGAAACAGCTATAGTGCAGCTATTATCAGTCTTTGGTATCAGGATTCTCTTTGGAAGTCACTACAAATGTCAAGTCTGGCCAGGGACCTGTGTGGCTCAGTTGATAGAGCATGGCGCTTGTGGGTTTGAATTCCTACTAGGGTAACCCACACAAAACTGGATAAAAGCGTCTGCTAAATGGCATATATTATACAGTATATTGTGGAGCTGAGGGAATCTCACCACCTACTCAGGGACTATACAGGATAGATATAACCCTTTTGGCTACACCTGGGTCGTATTCATTAGGCACCAAATGGAAGAAAATGGACTGAAAAAGGGAGGGACTACCTGGACAATGAGAAATATTTGTTTTTGTTTCTTCGTTGTAAAACATTTTCGAACATCACATGCACTAATGAATACGACCCTCATACATTTACAGAAATGTTGATTTGATTCAAGTGCCATGTCCAAGTCCTTCAGATAAAGGTAGTACAGTGACGTCAGGTCAAGTTAATATCAAATGCGTTTGTAGACGTAGATGATTTTGTTGCAGGTGGGACAGCTGTGCTCCACGTCTTTACATGATTCTACACAGAACGGGATGGCGCAGCATGGCCAGCACCTACAGGGTTAAACAGTGGAATTAATGAATTGTCTCCGTCCAAAATGGTACCCTATTCCATAATGCACTCATTAAAGGTATGCCTATAGGCTTTAGCTGAGAGGGCTAACACAGTCGTGTCATGCACAGAAGACCTGGGTTTGAACCCTACTTTCCGTATTCCCTAGTGCACAACTCAAAGGTATTCCTAGGCTTTAGCTCAGAGGCTTTGACCCAGGTTTCGTACCCCAGTCGGTCATATACACAGCTATACTACAGCATAGCATTAGAGGATGATTTCTCTCACCCAACGATGAAGAGGCCACCACAGATGAGCCAGGTGAGCAGGCCAGGGTTGGTTTCTGTCTTGGTGACCACGGTCTGCTGGCAGTGGGGACACATGGTCGAACCTCCAACCTCCATCAGGCTAGGAGTCATTATTACATGGGTCACTGAGGAGAGAGAGAGAGAGAGACAAGGTTAGGAGTCATTATTACATGGGTCACTGAGGAGAAAGAGAGAGAGACAAGGTTAGGAGACATTATTACATGGGTCACTGAGGAGAGAGAGAGACACAAGGTTAAGAATCATTATTACATGGGTCACTGAGGAGAGAGTCACACAAGGTAACCAAGTTCCCCACCAAGTTCAATTTTTTCCCTTATTTTTTCCCTAATATTTCCCAATCTTTTATGCTTTCCTTCTTCTGTCCATCTTTCTTTGGACACTCAAAACATTTTCTTGCCTCTTCCCATGTCTTTTGTCTATCTCTCACTTTCCTTCCATCCTTCTTTACGACTTTGAAGGGGGCACCGATGTGACACGGATTGTAGTGTAATTGAAGAGTGTAATGTAAAAGGAACTATTTAGTGTATCATGAAAACAACTTTATTCAACTTATCCAGAAAGACAGAAATACTGACACCTGGTGGTCTGCTGAGTACAACTGCACTTTATAAACTTTTAACTACACGCACGTGTGCACGCACACACACACACGCGCGTATGTGCAGACACACACACACACACACAGTTGAATTGTAGTTCCTTATACTAGCCCAAAGAGAATAAAATAACTTTCAATTTCTAAAGACTAAATATTTACTCAGGGATTGTTTTTTTCTGCTCCACAGCAGACAATTAAGTTTCATTTGAACCAGTTTACTGTAGAATCTTAGCCTGGTCTCTGACTTGTTTGTGCTCATTGTGACAATTACAGCAATGGAGTTGTAGATTGCAGATCTTGGACCAGGCTAGTCGAGTCTGCCTGAGAGCTCAGGAAGGAAATCTGATCCAGGATCAGAGAGTCCATTCATTCCCACCAGGCTGCTGCACATTTTAGAGTGCCTCCAAATCAAATCACCTCTCTGGCACAGCACAATAACATCAGTGTAAGAGAAGGGTCACAACCCAAATGGGCGAGAGAGGCTGTGTCTCAAATGGAACCCTATTCCCTATATAGTGTACTACTTTTGACCAGGGCCCATAGGCCTACTATATAGGGAATAGGGTTCCATTTGGGATGAAGCCAGAGAGGAAAAGCCTCATCCAAAACATGGATGGAAATATTGACTTGTTATCTTGTGAATGTATGCACAGATTTTACTTTCTGAACTTTTCTCCTTCCAGTCTTTGACTGAGACATTATGTAACTTCAAATCCCCTGGTTTCCCAGAGTATTTCTGACTGAGACATTATGTAACTTCATATCCCCTGGTTTCCTGGAGTAGCTCTGACTGAGACATTATGTAACTTCATATCCCCTGGTTTCCTGGAGTAGCTCTGACTGAGACATTATGTAACTTCATATCCCCTGGTTTCCTGGAGTAGCTCTGACTGAGACATTACGTAACTTCATATCCCCTGTTTTCCCAGAGTAGCTCTGACTGAGACATTATGTAACTTCATATCCCCTGTTTTCCCAGAGTAGCTCTGACTGAGACATTATGTAACTTCATATCCCCTGTTTTCCCAGAGTAGCTCTGACTGAGACATTATGTAACTTCATATCCCCTGTTTTCCCAGAGTAGCTCTGACTGAGACATTACGTAACTTCATATCCCCTGTTTTCCCAGAGTAGCTCTGACTGAGACATTATGTAACTTCATATCCCCTGGTTTCCTGGAGTAGCTCTGACTGAGACATTATGTAACTTCATATCCCCTGGATTCCTGGAGTAGCTCTGACTGAGACATTATGTAACTTCATATCCCCTGGTTTCCCGGAGTAGCTCTGACTGAGACATTATGTAACTTCATATCCCCTGTTTTCCCAGAGTAGCTTTAGATACAGTTTATAGATATTCTGTGAGTCACCTTGTTTTCCCGGTATTTCACATTCCTTTCTCATTCCGGAAAAGGCTGTTTCATTCTTTCCATTCATTCCTGTTCTAGCCCACCGTTCCTGTCCAGGACCTGCCCATACATATAGTCACTGCTCAGACTGCCCACACAGTTTGGGTCAATTCCAGGGCAATAATTCTACTCAGGTCACAAGTTGAGGTCACAAGTTGTGTTCAAACATGTCATGTGCATTTGGGTTAATCTTCGAGTAAGTTCCTTATTTAGCTCATATTGACCCCAATTAACCTTTGATAATGTGTGTGTGTGCGTGTGTGTGTGTGCGTGTGGTGGAAGTGGAAGTGTCAACTCACCGACTGGCACAGTTCCACTTGGTCCAGAGGTGTACTGTGGTGGAGGTGGGTACACACCTGCTTGGGGACCTTGAATAGGAGAGTAAGATCCCAATCACAATGTGGTCACAATGCAATGAACATGTTGTTACTATACCACCATGCTCTGTGGAGTTAGATTGTATCTGTTGGTGGAACCGTGCTTCTACATTTGCATTGCTTGCTGTTTGGGGTTTTAGGCTGAGTTTCTGTCCAGCACTTTGTGACATCTGCTGATGTAAAAAGGGATTTATAAATACATTTGATTGATTGATTGATTGGAAATGGACTTGATTAAAGGGATAGTTCAGCAGTTTTACATAGCGGTTTGCCATTATTTAAGTACTTGTTATCTTACCTCAAAAGCAGTCTTTTGTCACAGGTTGCTTGCTCAGACTCCTTTCAATGTAAGGAAACAAATTGTCTAAATATGTAACATTGCTGAACTATCACTTTAACTGGGTTAATCCACATGATTCAGATAGTTGCGCTGTATCATCAACAAAATTCACACCCAGTGATGTTCATTTCCAGTTCCAATGGGTTCCACCCCATTTCCAGTTCCAATGGGTTCCACCCCATTTCCAGTTCAAATGGGTTCCACCCCATTTCCAGTTCCAATGGGTTCCACCCCATTTACAGTTCCAATGGGTTCCACCCCATTTACAGTTCCAATGGGTTCCACCCCATTTCCAGTTCCAATGGGTTCCCCCCATTTCCACCATTGACTGTATGATTGTTCTGCCCTTGATATGAGCTTGTTTACATATGTCTGGATAAGAGCATGTACTGTAATAAATGACTAGAATGTGCGTAGTTAAATATAATGGTCAAGGCTTTATGGTGTGCGTAGGTGTTTGAGTGTTTTCCCACACAAATCCGGCACCACACATTATTGACATTGAAGGGGAGTGTTTCCAAAGAAAAGTGGTGTTGCAAAATAGTACTTGAAGGAGGCAAGTGTTTGCTGTGCTGTAATCCAAAACACAATCAATATAATTCAAAGGAGGGGAAAGAATACACACGATAACTTTTTTAACAGTATGTTCTCACTTTATAAGTGCTTGAATGGTTTCGGAGAACTGAAGGATAGGGTACTTTCCAAAGTCTCCATTCTCCACCAGTGTAACCAAAGAGCAGGAGAGACAGACACAGATAACCACAAATCAAGCTGTTTGTTGTTGTTGTGTATTCTTATTTGGCTTTGGCTGATTGTATCATATCTACAGTAGTTGCCACAAGGGATAGAGCACTTTCAATTAATCTCCATGGACCCAAATGTATATTTTAGTAGCATTTGTTGTGTGTCCTGTCGTCTCTAAGATCTAGGTGATTATGCAGAAAAAAAATAATTGAGAAACAAACATTCTAAGCCAGAGTTAGAGGAATTGGTTTAAAATGTGCAAAAATGCTTGGTTCTCACACGCAGAATATACAGTAAATCCAGCCTTCTGAAGTACAGTATGAACCAGTAGACACTCACCTCCCTGGTAGGGACCAGGCTGGAACCCTGGTTGTGGAGGACCAGGGGAGGCAGGGTATCCTCCTGGAGGCTGAGTGTACAAGCCTGGCTGGGGGCCCTGGCCCGTGGCTATCCCCCCATAGTTCATGGGAGGTCCTGGGTAAGGGGCGGAAGGACCATCCCCGGGATAACCTTTCTCCATCTCCACTGATCTCTACCTGCAATGAGGGAAACTGTTATGTGTGTTTTGTTTATTTATTTGGATCCCCATTAGCTTTTGCAGAAGTATCAGCTACTCTTCCCGGGGTCCACAATAAAAAAATAACATGACTAGTAACAAAACACTGATACACTGATACCCTTTACAGAAAGACTTTACGGTATGTTGCCTGTAAAAAAAAATCTGCCAATGTTTTTAAGAAGCCAATTTATAAAGTCCTATTTTTACCACGTTCTTGCCAGGAGAAGTATTTTATATCTCCCATTCACATGCTGGCAAGTTTAGGAGTGGGAGTAGTCGTGAGCCGATGTGGGTAGACGCCTATTTTAATAAACCCATTGAATATACCACCATCAAAGAAATACATTATTAATTTGTTTAGGCAAGTCCTATGAAACAGACTAATACAATTAATTTTCTAAAGAACAGAATAGCATATTTTGAGCCTATGAGCTACATGGCCATGCACATGAAATCAATAGTTATTTTGTTCGTTAAACAGACAGTCAACAAATATATGTTATAGTAGGCTAAGAATATAATGGACTATAACAGAATAAAATACAAATACCGTAATATTTTTGCCACACAGCTTCCGTCACAGGAACATGTGGAACCGCTGTCATATATCCACATTTCATCTCTTTTTCAACCTCCGCAGGCTTTTGGAGTTGCCTATACGTGGTCGAGCAAAATAATACACTTGATTTAGGCTACATTATTGCATGCTAAATGTGTCTGATCAGTGATAGATGAGAAAACGATTAGATGAGCTATACCACCTCCACTTATTTGCCCAGCCAGAGAATTAACCACATATAAACACAGAGATTCAGTGAAACAAAATCACATTGATTAAGAAAAGTCACAGGCTTTTTGTCAGGAGTAGGCCTAGGCTACTAAGCAACATTAGTGAAGAGCAAAATAATCCACTTGTTAAACTACATTAGTATGCAGGCAAAATGTTCTGATCAAGGCTAATAAATGAGCCAACTAGACAACATGATCATGAGCAGCACTCACCTCAACTTAGCTAACACTTCCACAGCCTAACTGTAGCCTATAACCAATATCCAAACAGAGACTAAATGAAAATACAAATCTGACATTAATTGAATTATTAAGACCAGTCCCCACTCTTGTCTCAAATCTGCCCGAAACGGCGCTGAAATTGTTGACCACACGCAGTAGGCTATTGCTTCAATAAAATGTATTATAACGATTGGATGACTTTGGGAAGCAACAATTTGTTGCCTTCAATTACATTAGCCTACTTTATTCAAATATTTCTGTCATTCAGTGATATTTATTCACACAGTCATTCTTTATGGATCCATCCAGTTGTGGTTAAGAAAACAGTGCATGTGGTGGGCTATGCGAAGAGATGGGTGAAGTGACATGCCTCGCAAAGTTTAGAAAGGATAATAGTAGTAATGGCCGCTGCCTAGCAACCATCAAGACCTTAAGAGTGTAGTGCGTGCTAATGCCGCCTCAGCATTACGGCTACATTTCATACTAAGCCATAGGCAGAACTTTACCGCAATCATGACTAGGCCGGTTAGCGGAAATAAAAGTTTATGCTTTGATACCGGCAACACCTTTCAGACATAGAGAAAAAGCAGAACAAAGTTGGCGGGATGCTAAAGTTGGTGGAAAAAAGTATTGGTTTGAAAGGTGTATTATAGACAAGGACAGTCACACAAATGTAAAATACAATGATATACAAACAACTAAAGCATAATGCAAACAATGCAACTAAAAAATGTTGTGTGTGTTAGAGTGTGTCTGTGTGTGCATGTGTTTGTGTGCGTGTTCCCATACAGTCACTGTCATTCCATGAGATGTTGTTTAATCTGTTTTTAAAGGTAATTAGCTTTTTGCTTGAGTAATCATGGCTCTGTATAATACTGTGCGTTGCCATGAATTCATTTTGGACTTTGGGACTCTGTAGAGACCCCTTGTATTGTGGGTTTGCTGAGTGATTAACCAACATTTGTTTTTTGGGGGGTTATTAAATAACTAATTGACCGACGTCAGTTCAATTTAGTTAATTTTTTGTGAGCCCAACACGCCATTTCTCTAGAGAGAAATTAAATAATTAATGAGAGAAATCGGAATAAATTAAGTTAAGAACTATGTGGGACGCTGGGCTGAAGGGAGTTGTAGTTTTCATTAAGCAAATATGTAATCTAATTCAGTGCAGAAATGTGGTAATTAACTGCGGCAGTTTTTTCGAGCTCAGAGACAGATCAGAGAGGAAGAGACGAAGCAAGAGGTTTCACTCTCGCCAAAATCTGTCCAAAATAAGCCCAGTGAGTTTCTATGGGCTTATTTTGGACCTAAACTTTTCACCTTTCTTACCGCCTTTGGGACAATGACTCGCATTGTTAGGGCATCGTCATTGTATAAAGATCTCTGGACGGATACACTTTTAAGCCTGCTAAGTTAAGTTATCTCTGGACGGATACACTTTTAAGCCTGCTAAGTTAAGTTAGCTACACACAGACCACATAGACCACATGAATGAGGAATGTACAAAACACAACGAGAGGGACAGAGACAGTTTGTGAAAGAAAGTATACCTTATCTACTTTGAAGAACTAGTAAAATGATTTAGTCAGACAGCTCTGCAGCATACAGTGCCTTCAGAAAGTTTTCAGACCCCTTGACTTTTTTCACATTTTGTTATGTTACAGCCTTATTCTAAAATAGATGACATAAATAAAAATCCTCAGCAATCTACAAACAAAACCCCATAATGACAAAGCGAAAACTGGTGTTTAGAAAAAAACAGAAATACCTTATTTACATAAATATTCAGACCCTTTGCTATGAGACTCGAAATTGAGCTCAGGTGCATCCTGTTTCCTTTGATCATCCATGAGATGTTTCTACAACTTGATTAGAGTCCACCTGTGGTAATTAAATTGATTGGACATGATTTGGAAAGACACCCTCCTGTCTATATAAGGTCCCACAGTTGACAGTGCATGTCAGAGCAAAAACCAAGCCAATTGTCCGTAGAGCTCCGAGACAGATCTGGGGAAGGGTACCAAACATGTTCTTCAGCATTGAAGGTCCCCAAGAAACAGTGGCCTCCATCATTCTTAAATGGAAGAAGTTTGGAACCACCATGACTCTTCCTAGAGCTGGCCACCCGGCCAAACTGAGCAATTGGGGGAGAAGGGCCATGGTCAGGGAGGTGACCAAGAACCTGATGGTCACTCTGACAGAGCTCCAGAGTTCCTCTGTGGAGATGGGAGAATCTTCCAGAAGGACAACCATCTCTGCAGCACTCCACCAATCAGGCCTTTATGGTAGAGTGGCCAGACGGAAGCCACTCCTCAGTAAAAGGTACATGACGGCCCGCTTGGAGTTTGCCAAAAGGCACCTAAAGACTCTCAGACCATGAGAAAAAATATTTTCTGGTCTGATGAAACCAAGATTTAACTCTTTGGCCTGAATGCCAAGCGTTACGTCTGGAGGAAACCTGGCAACATCCCTACGGTGAAGCATGGTGGTGGCAGCATCATGCTGTGGGAATGTTTTTCAGCGGCAGGGACTAGGAGACTAGTCAGGATCGAGGGAAAGATGAATGGAGCAAAGTACAGAGAGAGATCCTTGATGAAAACCTGCTCCAGAGCGCTCAGGACCTCAGACTGGGGCGAAGGTTCACCTTCCAACAGGACAATGACCCTGAGCACAAAGCCAAGACAACGCAGGAGTGGCTTTGGGACAAGTCTCTGAATGTCCTTGAGTGGCCCAGCCAGAGCCCGGACTTGAACCCGATCGAACATCTCTGGAGAGACCTGAAAATAGCTGTGCAGCGACGCTACACATCCAACCTGCTGTAATGTAATAAAATGTGGAAAAAGTCAAGGGGTCTGAATACTTTTTGAAGGGACTATACTTAGGCAGGGTAGCTAAATAGGATGACTAAAGAAAGTTCTGTATGGGGACCACATAACGTTAGATGGCCTGGCCTGCTGACCACTATTGCCTGAGCAGAGATGAGATTATTCATTTAAGGAATGAAAAATAATAAAAACTAAGTAATATACACAACTAAAATATTGTATTATTTCATAGTCATTTCCTATTTTTCTACTCAATATGGACCTGACTGAGACAATGGGATATTTTCAATGTTTTGGCAATTGAATGTTCACTATTTTTGGCTTTGTAATTTCCATTAAAAAGCTCTAAAATCATTGTAACGTCATTATTCATAATACATTTAATGTTTAAAAATAATATTGAAACCGAAATCCCAAAACTTTTTTTTTCTTTTCTTTTTTTTTTACTGAAACGACCTCAAAAAGAGGTCTCTGCAGTTATCACAGTTAATTTCTTAATAGCTGCATGCATGTCAACAATTTGCATGAATAATTTCACAAATACCTCCAGTTCTGCATCTGAATTCACTTCCTCATACACATCAGACCAACATAAACATCTTCAACAAAAGAGTCCTGAGAAAATTTTTGTATGATCTCTTAGAAATTACTTTTGGTCCAACCTTTGGCACTTTGGCTTTCCTTGTTATTGCCACAATGTTATGGTCACTACAGCCAATGTTGTTGTGTTGTGGTATATTATTATGTTGTGTTGTGTTATATTAAGCACCTGGTCAGAGTTTCTATACCTACCCTACTTACTTACTTACTTCTCCTTTTTCTTCCCGCCACACTTCTCGCTGGTTTCCATGACAACTTTTCATGAAAAGCAGAAGTCAAAGCATTGTGTGTTTGTTTACCTATAGCTACTCCTACACAATGCTTATTCTACTATTTTTCTTAAAAGAAGAAGTGAATGTGAAACAATGGAGTCAATGTATTGACATTGCTGTAGAATACTAAGGGGGAAATGGAAATCTATTATGTTTATCCTCATCTCTCAACTGTGTGTGACTATCCTACGACCATCTGTCTTTGAAGATCAGGCTTCCCAGAAGAGAGTTAACCTCAACTCAAGCATGGAGAGAAACCGTAGAGACCACTGTCCCTCATTAGTCTGTACTACTCTGTACTACTATAAGCCTATTACTAACCCACCTGTTTAAACAAATCAACGTAGTATCAAGCATTTTACTAGCTGAATCAGGTGGTGTTAGTGATTGGCAAGAACAAATATGTGCACCTCTGTGGGTCCCCAGATCTAGGATGAAGAAACCCTGCTAATGACCTGTTAATACTTAACTGTTAATACTCCCAAGTCTCGTTCATCACTCGGTTATAAGTAAGGTTGGAAATTGAGGCTAGCTATATGTTATCTGGCTGCTGTATAAACCCATTACGAAGGATTAATGTTGTAAACGTTGCCTTGAGATCGTGGACTCCCCTGTGCTTCCCTCCCTATGTTGCTCTGTCTCTCCTCTCATTGATTTGATAAAAGCCTCTGGATAGCCTACTAAAGCTTTCACATTATCTAAATGGTGTACTTGGACATGGATGAAGTAGTGCATCTGTTCTTGTAGTGTATAATACATCTACATTCTGAAGTAGTGTATCTGTATTGTACAGTAAAGCTGTTAGTATGGTTGTGTTTTTCTGTAGCATGAAATTATGTACTGTAACTGTATATTCAACCTATATTAAGTTGTGAGTCTGTATAGTAAACATACAGTGTGTATGAGGTTGTGTGTCAGTGGAGGCTGCTGACGGGAGGACGGCTCATAATAATGGCTGGAACAGAGTAAATGGAATGGCATCAAACACATGGAAACCTTGTGTTGGCTGTTTTTGATACCATTACACTCATTCCGCTCCAGCCATTACCATGAATCGTCCTCCCCAATTAAAGTGCCACCAACCTCCTGTGAACTCTACCCTGAGTTGGCTCCTACTCAGAGTAGATAAGGCCAGTCATTCTCCTCCAGCTCTTTGCCTTCTCATCGGCCCTCACTAAACCTATTATGGAGCAAGTCATCCATCTCTATGGATGTGCACTCAAGAGCAGACACACCATCTATCTCACACACACGCATGCACACATGTACACACAGGCACGTATGTGTGCACAAAAACATACACACACAGGCACACACACACACACACACACACACACACACACACACACACACACACACACACACACACGTTTATGAACACACATCCACAATTAAAGTACACAACCAGTGCCACACCCTGACAAGGATTTCCTCATGACTAACTGTAGATGACAGAAAGACACTCCCTTTCAACACACACTCATTTTAACAACTCCTCTATTCTCATAATAACACTATTCAACAGAGGACAGACCAACATAAAGCTCTACTATAACACAAACACTTCTGTAGAGAACAGGATATAATACAGATGTTGGATCTTAATTTGAGCCAGTTTGCTACAGCAGGAAAAAATAATCCTGCAACAACAGGACATTTTAATTATTATGTGGATTATAATTAATGGACGTTTTTGTAGGGGTTGATACATTTCAAAATGGAAATTACAAACGTTTAAATTTCCTGCATTGCAGGAAAGTTCTCCAGCAACAGGGTGATCAAATTAAGATCCTACATCTGTATTATATCCTGTTCTCTACAGAAGTGTAGTAACTAAACATTTACAAGTGACTGTCTGTATCCCAGGCTTTAGGCTAGCTCTTAACCCCAAACATCTACTACAGTACGGAAGGCCGTTCAGGTCTTGTGTGTCAAAATGAACACGTCAAATAACACTATTTGATGCATCAAATAAGACTATTTCACGCGTCAAATAACCGAGACAACTGTGACCTGAACGGCGTTCGTACTACAGAGCATAATACTCACCACCACCCCGCTCTCCTAAGGGTAGAATCTCTGATTCCTGGCCCAAATACCTCAAGGATTCCTAGGGTGAACGACTGGGCTGTGGGCCTTGAACTGTCCGGTCCTGGGAGAGAAAGAAATAAGGAGATGCCTTTGGCTTGAGACCGAAGAGGAAGTGGTGGGAGGAGAGTGTGAGAGGAGGATGTAAAGCAAGTTTTCCCAAGACCTCCTACAGTTTCTGATATTAGAGGAAATTGTTTAACTGTTGAAAAACTCTTACCTTAAATTAGCATTAGGACCTCCTGTGTTTTGTGACGCTGTTCAAGCGGTTGCAATCAAAGGAAGGTGTTGAAATAACACTGGATGCAGAAAGAGTGAAAGAGTTCCATTAGAACTAGCGAACAAAATAACCTGATCCATCAAAGTTTCAGGGAGAGAGAATGAGAGGGAGAGAGAGAAAGAAAGAGAGGGGGAGGGGACGATGGGAGGGAGAGAGATTGAGAGAGAGAAATGGAAACGGAGAGAGAGAGAGAGGGAGGGAGGGAGGGAGATAAATAGAATGAATGTGTTGGCTAAATAGATCGTGTTTCAAAGCAGTCTGGGGCTGACTGTTCCATCATTAGCTTTCAGGAGAATCCCCGCCCATCACAAACTCATATGATGCCTGACCTCAACCTTTCAAAAGTCACACACAAACGCATGCATTGTTTAGGGTGACATTTACAAAGGGTTCAGTGGGCTCACAGCTTAACACTCCTACAGTTAACACTGGGCATGAAATATCATTGTTAAAGATCACACCATGGACTATAGTCTATATGACACAACTGTAAGAAAGGGTGGAAATATCAACAATGTAAGGGATTGTCATCCTTATATAAAGGGTGGATGATAAAATTATTCATTAATAATTTATATGAAATAGTTATAAAATGCACCACCTATTTTAGTCAAGAGGAAACAATGTGTTACTGTAAGAAGGAGGGGAAATATCTAGAATATTAGCCGATCAATAGCCAATTAAATTACTGTGAGAGGTCTGAGAAACATTGGACATACTGTAGATATCAATTCTAGAAACGAATGGGTATAAAATGAGTATTTCCACAACCTGTTGTAACTTTGAACTTCCTGGGTGGTGAGTGTTTTCTAATAGTGCTTGGTCTCTCTCTCTCTCTCTCTCTCTTTTTTGTTTTGTTTTTTAACTTTATTTTATCAGGTCAGTCACATTGAGAGTAGAAACCCGTTTTACAAGAGACCTGGCCAAAATAGCAACACACAACAGAAAACCTGCATCTGTAAATATTTGGATTCCCTGACTGTGCATGACTCAACATCATAAACATTAGACACAGCACATGGTGACAGGCAGGGCAATAACTTTGATTGGAGATGTGGGTGGTGGGTTGGGGGTGTTCTGGTCTGGTGTTCTTCCCAATGATTTGTTTTCCCACATAGAGTTCACTTCATTCACTTCAACTTCTACACAATCTAACAAGGTCCCCTGGCATGGGTATTTTGAAAGGAGCAAAACAGAAAAACCATGTCCGTAATAAAAATGATAAAATCAAATGAACAGCCTAATCCTAAATTTGAGATTTTTACCACAAATTAAGTTTACTGCACCTGGTACTGCTATTGATGTTCATAGGTGAAATGTAGGGTTGCGCTGCTCATTGAATCTCCTGTATTTTTTGGCTACTACTCAACTTGTATGGAAACTGTCCGTTACTATGTATTAAATTCACCCGCCCCTTTGTCCTCCCACTTACCAGGTGTCATTTGGGTGGTGGTATAATTTTGTAAATTTTTTTATACCGTTTTTGTAGTTGTTGTGACATGGTCAAGTTCGTCACCTCCTACCCTGTCCGTTGGTCTGCCCTTTACGGAGCTCACATGCACCCGGTTTAACCTTTTTGTCCCAGCACGAGCCTGGTATCCAAACATCCTTACATCATAGCGCAAGTGAAGAAAGTGGTGTCGTCACTCTAGCACATTCAGAGATCGATTCATAGTGAACTTTATCAAAGTAATCTAAAATAATTCATAGATTTTAAACAAAAAACACGTTCTGTTTGTCATATATTAATATCAGATGAAAGGCGAGTTCCTAACGAGTTCAGGATGCCAAGCTACTGTATGTATTTTACAGTTATAAGGAAGGTGAAATCTTATAGTTAGCCATTTTATAATTTGATTATACTATATTTAGAAAGCATATACAGCGCATTCGGAAAGTATTTAGACACTTTAGACTTTTTCCACATTTTGTTACATTACAGCCTTATTCTAAAATGTATTAAATTGTTTTTTCCCCTGATCAATCTACACACAATACCCCATAATGACAAAGCAAAAACAGGTTTTTAGAAAATGGTGCAAATGTAGTAAAAAAAAAAAAAACTGAAATAATACATTTACATAAGTATTCAGACCCTTTACTCAGTACTTTGTTGAAGAACCTTTGGGAGCGATTACAGCCTCAAGTCTAGAAGACTTAGTACTGAGTAAAGGGTCTGAATACTTATTTCAGTTGTTGTTTTTTTGTTGTTGTTTTGAACCTGTTTTTGCTTTGTCATTATAGGGTATAGTGTGTAGATTGATGGGGGGAGTGACCTATTTAATCAATTTTAGAATAAGGCTTTAAGGTAACAAAATGTGGAAAAAGTCAAGGGGTCTGAATACTTTCCGAAGGCACTGTATATGACCTTATTACAGTATTATAGACACTATGTCCTGGGATTTCCTATGATCTTCTATGTAGAAAAACCCCTTACCTTCTAACGACTCAGTATTATAGACACTATGTCCTGGGATTTCCTATGATCTTCTGTGCAGAATAACCCCTTACCTTCTAACAACTCTTGTGTAGCTTGTGGACATCATAGAGTAAAACATGTGCTTGTTTGTGAGAGTCTCAGCTTTCATAGATAGCTTTTAGTAGTTTTTAGCTCAAACCATTCAGACTCTACAGACATTTTTGTAAAAAGACCCGGCCCGGGCCACCTTCGGTTCCGCCCTTGTCTCACAAACACCCCTTTAATTATTATACAATTTCACTGTAGAACCCCAAGTCCCTCTCAAACTGCCTCAAATAGTTCCTTTGTTCCACCCCCCATACACGCTGAGACTGGCTCAATCGGTGCCTCCAGTGATGCTATCGCTTTCATTGTTACCCAACGCTTAGGTTTACCTCCACTGTACTCATATCCTTCCATATCCTTGTCTGTACATAATGCCCTGAATCTTTTCTACAACGCCCGGAAATCTGCCCCCTTTATTCTCTGTACCCAACGCACTAGAAGACAAGTTCTTAAAGCCTTTAGCCGTATCCTTATTCTAGTCCTCCTCTGTTCCTCTGGTGATGTAGAGGCTAACCCAGGCCCTGCAGCCCCCAGTATCACTCCTACTCCCCAGGAGCTATCATTTGTTGACTTCTGTAACCGTAAAAGCCTTGGTTTTCTGCACGTTAACATCAGAAGTCTACTTCCTAAGTTTGAGTTATTCACTGCGTTAGCACACTCCGCCAACCCTGATGTTCTAGCAGTGTCTGAATCCTGGCTTAGGAAGGCCACCAAAAATGCTGAAATTTCCTTCCCCAACTACAACATTTTCCGTCTAGATAGAACTGCCAAAGGGGGTGGAGTTGCAATCTACTGTAGAGATAGCCTGCAGAGCTCTATCATACTATCCAGGTCTGTGCCCAAACAGTTTGAGCTTCAATTCTAAAAATCCACCTTTCCAGAAATAAGTCTCTCACTGTTGCCGCTTGCTACAGACCCCCCTCAGCCCCCAGCTGTGCCCTGGATACCATATGTTAATTGATTGCCCCCCATTTATCCTCAGAGTTCGTACTGCTTGGTGACCTAAATTGGGATATGCTTAACACCCCAGCCATCCTACAATCCAAACTAGATGCCCTCAATCTCACACAAATGATCAACGAACCTACCAGGTACAACCCTAAATCCGTAAACATGGGTACCCTCATAGATATCATCCTGACTAACTTACCCTCTAAATACACCTCAGCTGTCTTCAACCAGGATCTCAGCGATCACTGCCTTATTGCCTGCGTCCGTAACGGGTCCGCGGTCAAACGACCACCCCTCATCACTGTCAAACGCTCCCTAAAACACTTTAGCGAGCAGACCTTCCTAATTGACCTGGCCCAGGTATCCTGGATGGATATAGATCTCATTCCGTCAGTAGAGGATGCCTGGTTGTTCTTTAAAAGTAATTTCCTCTCAATCTTAAATAAACATGCCCCATTCAAAAAATACAGAACTAAGAACAGATATAGCCCCTGGTTCTCCTCAGATTTGACTGCCCTTGACCAGCACAAAAACATCCTGTGGCGTACTGCATTAGCATCAAATAGCCCCCGCGATATGCAACTTTTCAGGGAAGTCAGGAACCAATATACACAAGCAGTTAGGAAAGCAAAGGCTAACTTTTTCAAACAGAAATTTGCATCCTGTAGCACTAACTCCAAAAAGTTTTGGGACACTGTAAAGTCCATGGAGAATAAGAGCACCTCCTCCCAGCTGCCCACTGCACTGATGCTAGGAAACACTATCACCACCGATAAATTAACAATAATCGAGAATTTCAACAAGCATTTTGCTACGGCTGCCCATGCTTTCCACCTGGCTACCACAACCCCGGCCACCAGCTCTGCAACCTCCGTTGCAACTTGCCCATGCCCCCCCCCCCCCCGCTTCTCCTTCACACAAATTCAGACAGCTGATGTTCTGAACGTGCTGCTAAATCTGGACCCCTACAAATCATCTGGGCTAGACAATCTGGACCCTTTCTTTCTAAAACTAGCCGCCGAAATTGTCGCAACCCCTATTACTAGACTGTTCAACCTCTCTTTCGTAACGTCTGAGATCCCCAGAGATTGGAAAGCTGCCGCGGTCATCCCCCTCTTCAAAGGGGGTGACACTCTAGATCCAAACTGTTACAGACCTGTATCCATCCTGCCCTGCCTTTTGAAAGTTTTTGAAAGCCAAGTTAACAAACAGATCACCGACCATTTCGAATCCCACCGTACCTTCTCCGCTATGCAATCCGGTTTCCGAGCTGGTCCTAAACAATATTATAACCGCAATCGATAATAGACAGTACTGTGCAGCCGTCTTCATCGACCTGGCCAAGGCTTTCGACTCTGTCAACCACCGCATTCTTATTGGCAGACTAAATAGCCTTGGTTTCTCAAATGACTGCCTCGCCTGGTTCACCAACTACTTCTCAGATAGAGTTAAATGTGTCAAATCGGAGGGCCTGTTGTCTGGACCTATGGCAGTCTCTATGGGGGTGCCACAGGGTTCAATTCTTGGGCCGACTCTTTTCTCAGTGTATATCAATGATGTCGCTCTTGCTGCTGGTGACTCTCAGATCCACCTCTACGCAGACGACACCATTTTGTATACATCTGGCCCTTCATTGGACACTGTGTTAACAAACCTCCAAACAAGCTTCAATGCCATACAACACTCCTTCAGTAGCCTCCAACTGCTCTTAAACACTAGTAAAACTAAATGCATGCTCTTCAATCGAACGCTGCTGGCACCCGCCCACCCGACTAGAATCACTACTCTCGACGGGTCTGACCTAGAGTATGTGGACAACTACAAATACCTAGGTGTCTGGTTAGACTGTAAACTCTCCTTCCAGATTCACATTAAGAATCTCCAATCCAAAGTTAAATCTAGAATCGGCTTCCTATTTCGCAACAAAGCCTCCTTCACTCATGCTGCCAAACATGCCCTCGTAAAACTGACTATCCTACCGATTCTTGACTTCGGCGATGTCATTTACAAAATAGCCTCCAACACTCTACTCAGCAAATTGGATGTAGTCTATCACAGTGCCATCCGTTTTTTTTACCAAAGCCCCATATACTACCCACCACTGTGACCTGTACGCTCTTGTTGGCTGGTCCTCACTACATATTCGTCGCCAAACCCACTGGCTCCAGACCATCTATAAATCACTGCTAGGCAAATCCCTGCCTTATCTTAGCTCATTGGTCACCATAGCAACACCCACCCATAGTATGCGCTCCAGCAGGTATATCTCACTGGTCATCCCCAAAGCCAACACCTCCTTTGGCCGCCATTCCTTCCAGTTCTCTGCTGTCAATGACTGGAACGATTTGCAAAAATCTCTGAAGCTGGAGACTCTTATCTCCCTCACTAACTTTAAGCATCAGTTGTCAGAGCACCTTACCGATCACTGCACCTGTACACAGCCCATCTGAAATTAGCCCACCCAACTACCTCATCCCCATATTGTTATTTATTTTGCTCATTTGCACCCCAGTATCTCTATTTGCACATCATCTCTTGCACATCTATCATTCCAGTGTTAATACTAATTGTAATTATTTTGCACTATAGCCTATTTATTGCCTTACCTCCATAACTTGCTACATTTGCACACACTGTATATATATTTTCTGTTGTATTTTTGACTTTACGTTTTGTTTTACGCCATATGTAACTCTGTGTTGTTGTTTTTATCGTACTGCTTTGCTTTATCTTGGCCAGGTCGCAATTGTAAATGAGAACTTGTTCTCAACTGGCTTACCTGGTTAAATGAAGGTGAAATTAAATAATAAAAATAAAAAAATCACACTGACATGATTTGTATCTATAGATGCAGAAGAAATAGAGAAATCCAATGATACACTTCTGTAGCTCAAACACAAATTCTAAAAGTGGTTAGAAGTCCAAAACGCGCGGGTGTTATGGTGGGACCTTCTGTCTTATGTAAGTATACCAAACGTAACATATCATTACTCATTTGAGTGTCCTGGATTCACATTTACTATGTTACCTTTAGTCTATGAGACCAGGTTGGTTGGTTTAGAAAGAAATGAAATAATTTAGAATAGCCTACTACTACACCATGAGTAGGGCTATAATTTAGCCACAGGATCAATAGCTTCTTTTTAAAAAATTGCCTAGCTGTGGTCTGTGTGTAGTCCAATAACAAGGCTTAGCCTACATTCGGGAATGCGAGTCAAATCTGTCAGTGAACATCATTCAGACAAAACGCCTTTCGCTAAATTTCTAATTAAATCGTGAGAAAATAGGTTGGAAAGCAAATGGCTCCTGCTGAAAAGAGAAGACTAATCTGTCTGCTGTAGGCTACCAACATATTTGATCAATTCCAAGTAGGACTATTTAGCTAACATTGTTTACACGAGAGATATGCTTTTGGCATGAGCGCATCTGCTATCGCTGGCGAGTGATCTGAGCCTCATCATTGGGTGAGTCAGTGAAATTGGAAATCTTTTTTAGGACTATAATTTCCTCCTCATATTGTACAATATGTGTGTCTCCATAGACCTAGGCCAGGGCTATTGATGGATTCAAGACAAGGTTGTTTTTATTGAACTCAGATTCTCAGTTTGTCAGTGTAAAAGTAGCCTGTCATTATGATTATTTGTGCTGTAAAAAAGATTTTGCCAGCCTCCAGTCATGTAAAAGGACATAGAATTGCATGAAATTATTTTATAAAAGGCCAAACATTTCCCAGGCCCTAGGCTAAAAAAAATGGCCCCCATGTGTGCAACTTCTGTAAGTGCCTCTACTGTACTGCTCTGTGCCACTACGCAAATGCGATGATATGCATGCAATGCTTTATTATAAATTCGATTTCTTTATGCGTTCTGGTAGAAATTAAGCACTGAACACAGGTAGTCTAGACTCTAGCCAACCACCATATACTAAAATATCCACACAAGCCTCTAGCCAGCCAGCCATATATCATGAGTTAGAAGATAATGAATATTAAGCTCTATTATGAAGTTATTATTAAAGAGCATTGAAGATGAATCACAATCAGTAAAAAAAAGTATTGAGCTAGCTAACTGGCAGATTTACATCAATCATCAACATCCATGATCAGCTGATAGCCTATCCTCTTTTCCTGATGTCAATCATGTCTTTAGGAGGCACTGTAAGTAGCTTGCTTAATGTGTGATGAGTGAGTGTGTTGTTGCAGAAATAAATAGGCATATGCTAAAAACTGTAAAAATCTATACTAAAATGAGTTCCTAGCACTGGGATTGAACCCGAGATCCTCCGAGCCGTAGCTCTGTAGTGAGGCCTACTAGCTGGTAATAGGTGCTCGCATTGCCCCTAGTGGACAATAGGAAATTGCCTTGGAAATGAAATGAACCAGGATGCCATAATTTGACCATTTCAAATATGCAGAAATATGCTGTCATCCACAGGCCTGCTCTACTTCACGCTACCTGCTCAACCTAGAGCTGAACCTGTCAAAACATGGAAAACATTACAGGCTGGATAGAGCAGACAGCGTAAGGTAGATGTTTCCATGCTAGTTGAGTAGTGGAGTTGTTTATCCATACAAAGTAGGTACAATTTCTCAGTAGCCTTCCCAGACATCCTTTTACCATTGAGATAGATAGACTTTCCCCAGAGTGTTTCAAGTAGTCGTGACAGTATCATAATATACGTATGCAGCAGAGGGCAGCATTCATCTGTGATTAAACTCCAGGTCATGTCAGGGAGTTTTTTGCAGTGACGTGTTGATAATGACCAGTCACAGGACTGCCAAAAGAGCCTGAGCCAATCAGATGTGGGCTGGGTCAGTAAGGGTCAGTTACATTGTCATTTCTCATTCTAACAAATCCCCACTAGGAGTCAAAGAGTGTTGAGAAATGACCTATAATACTTATCATTAAATAATACTTTAATCTGGCGGGTAGTGAACTGGCAACCGGAGGGTTGCTGGTATCATATCCTAGATGCCATTGCCTGCCGTTGTGCCCTTGAGAAAGGCACTTAACCCCCCACAACAACAGCTCCCTGGGCGCCCGGTATGGCAGCCCCCCACACCTCTCCAAAACCTGTATATGCATGTGTATGTTTCGAAGGATGGGTTAAAAAGGATGGGTCTCCTGAGTGGCGCAGTGGTCTAAGGCACTGCATTGCAGTGCTAGCTGTGCCACTAGAGATCCTGGTTCAAATCCAGGCTCTGTCGCAGCCGGCCGCGACCGGGAGATTCATGGGCAGCGCACAATTGGCCTAGCGTTGTCGAGGGTAGGGGAGGGAATGGCCGGCAGGGATGTAGCTCAGTTGATAGAGCATGGCGTTTGCAATGCCAGGGTTGTGGGTTCGATTCCCACGGGGGATCAGTATGAAAAAAATAAAATTCATAAAAATATGTATTCACTAACTGTAAGTCGCTCTGGATAAGAGCATCTGCTAAATGACGTAAATGTAAATGTTAAAAGAGGAACTCAAATTTCGGTTGGACCTTGTGTGCAATTGACCAATAAAGTGATCTTAATCTTAATAAAGTATCATTACCATACCATAATAAGTCAACATTGCATTACGGTAACATGGAGCTCTCATATGACAGTGGACTGGATAGCGTTGTTGTGCAACCATGTACAGTATATGGGTAATAATACAATATGGTAAAACAGGGTCCATGATTATCCTCTAACTACATGGACAGGGTCTCATTACAGGGGTGGGACACTGCAAAAATACACATTTCTGTTCTCTGCAAGACAGTGGCGGTGGGTGCCGTTTAAGATGAGGGAGGACAATTGTTTTTAATGAGCATAGCCTTATTTCTATTATAACATATTGGATAACTGTCATTCATATTCCATTCACCCAGCTCAATGTACCATCTATAGGTTTAGGCTACTACATGACACTCAAATTTTCCCTATACCCATAATGAGGTTGCTACAACCTACCCTATGAATGAAAGTGTACAACATAGGTGCACAAGTCGAAAGAACAATTTATGTAATCAAGGTGACAGACAGTGACACATTCAATACCGCCTTGCACATTCTTGCCTGCATCTACCTGATCTAGGGTGTAATCATTATTCCAACAGTTGCAAACGAGAATTTCTATTGGACAAATTCAAAAACAATGCACACACACAAACACACACACACACACACAAACAAACACACCCCAAGGGGTTGGAAGCACAGGGTCAGCCACGGTGCAGCGTACTTGTAAAAAGTAGACGTGAAACATCTACATGCTATCTCTGCCTCTTTCTTGTAAATTGTATTCATGACCACTTCCCCATCTAGCATGGTTCCTGCTATAATCCCCTGCCAGCTACTTCTCTCCCTCAAATCCTATTAAAGCTATTATCATACATTCACTCCTGTCAGCCATTGGAGAGCTGACTGACAGTTTGAGAGAGAAAGTGGATGAAGATAATGTACAATGGAAAAGTCTTCATAAAGTATTGGCCTGTAATTGGTAATGGACATTTAAAGTTAAACACTCTCAATCTTAAACATACATGCATTGTATGCCCACACTGAAATTAACACATGCATGTGTACAGTTAGGCTTTGAAATCAAACACACACACAACAACAACAACAACAACAACAACAACAACAACAACAACAATGGCATTGTTTACTGTACGTCTGTAAGTGATTTTGATTTGATTTATTAATTTGGGGAAAATATGCACTGAGTACAAGCCAGGGGATAACGCGTTAAAGTGAAATGCACTTTCCAATGTGGCTCCAGATAGTCAGGTACAGTACCTGTGATGTGGTGATTTGAAGGAGTATGGCGCAGGAGGGTAAATCACAGAATAACAGGATTTATTCCGGAATACAGAGTTACGCAATAAAGCGTCAAAACAGTCCAGTGCACTAAACAGGTGCACTGAAACCAAGAAGGCACACAGGGAAAATAACCCGGTGATACAAAATACAAGGAGCTTCACCGAGATTCACTAATCGACAATATACAATCACACACAAAGAACACTTTGTACACTTATACAGGTACTGATGACGGGATATGAACCAGGTGTGTGTAATAAACAAGACAAACAAATGGAATGATGAGATGAGGAGTGGCAGTGGCTAGAAGGCCG
Organism: Coregonus lavaretus; assembly: GCF_964263955.1. Classification (NCBI taxonomy): domain Eukaryota; kingdom Metazoa; phylum Chordata; class Actinopteri; order Salmoniformes; family Salmonidae; genus Coregonus; species Coregonus lavaretus. The sequence goes on along the minus strand of NC_140015.1, from coordinate 32,079,151 downwards.
GTGACGACGAATGCTGAAGCCTGGCCAAACAAGGAGAGGAGGCAGCCTCGGAGGAAGTCGTGAGTCATCCACCGCAGAAGCCTCGGTCTGGCTCTGATACCACGTTGCCAGAACCGCCTGATAACCTAAAACACATTGAAATTGCGTTAGGTTAGTGGAGGAGTGGCGGAGAGGATTCTGGGCATATTCGGCCCATGGCAAGAACACAGACCACTCCCCTGGCCGGTCCTGGCAGTAGGGCCGCAGGAAGCTACACACATCCTGATTCACCCATTCTACCTGCCCATTAGACTCGGGGTGAAAACCAAAGGTCAGGCTGGCCGAGACCCCCAGACATTCCATGAACGCCTTCCAGACCCTGGATGTGAACTGGGGACCCCGGTCAGACACTATGTCCTCTGGCACCCCGTAGTGCCGGAAGACGTGTGTAAACAGGGCCTCTGCAGTCTGCAGGGCCGTGGGGAGACCGGGCAGAGGAAGGAGGCGGCAGGCTTTGGAAAAGCTGTCCACAACAACCAGGATGGTGGTGTTACCTTGAGAAAGGGGAAGATCAGTAACGAAGTCAATACACAAGTGGGACCATGGCCATTGTGGAACTGGTAAGGGCTGTAACTTACCCGCTGGGAGGTGCCTAGGTGCCTTACTCTGGGCGCACACCGAGCAGGAGGAGACACACCCTCACGTCCTTAGCCAAGGTAGGCCACCAGTACTTTCCGGTCAGGCAGCGCACAGTACGACCGATACCTGGGTGACCAGAGGAGGGGGACGTGTGTGCCCAATAGATCAGACGGTCATGGTCAAGAGAAGGCACATACTGCAGCCCAGCTGGACACTGAGGTGGAGATGGCTCTGTGCGTAACGCCCGCTCTATGTCCGCGTCCATCGCCCATACTACTGGCACCACAATGCAGGAGGCCGGGAGTATGGAGGTGTTGTCTATGCGCCTCTCCTCTGGATTGTACAGCCGTGACAGTGTGTCTGCCTTCACGTTCTTCGTACCCGGGATGTAAGATAGTGTAAAGTCAAACCGGGTGAAGAATAGGGCCCACCTGGCCTGGCGAGGGTTCAGCCTCCTCACTGCCCGGATGTACTCCAGGTTACGGTGGTCCGTCCAGACGAGGAAAGGGTGTTTCGCCCCCTCGAGCAAGTGCCTCCACACGGTCAGGGCTCGGACAACAGCCAACAGCTCCCGATCACCAACGTCGTAATTCTCCTCTGAAGGGCTGAGCTTCTTGGAGAAGAAGGCACAGGGGCGGCGCTTGGGTGGCGTGCCCGAGCGTTGAGATAGGACAGTGCCTATCCCTACCTCGGACGCATCCACCTCCACTACGAACGTTAGTGATGGATCGGAATGGGCCAGTACCGGGGCTGAGGTGAACAGAGCCCTCAGGTTACTGAAGGCCCTGTCAGCCTCATTAGATAAGCGGCGCTCACCCTTCAACAGTGATGTGATAGGAGCTGCGACCTTGCCAAAGCCCCGGATAAACCTCAGATAGTAGTTGGCAAAGCCAATAAAGCGCTGCACCTCCTTTAACGTGGTTGGAGTCGGCCAATTACGCACGGCTGAAATGCGATCTCACTCCATCTCAACACCTGAGGTGGTAATGCGGTATCCGAGGAAGGAGACGGACTGTTGGAAAAACAGACACTTTTCTGCCTTGGCATAAAGGTCATGTTCCAATAGTCGGGCCAGCACTTTGTGAACCAGGGAGACATGCTCGGCGCACGTAGTGGAATATATATATGCGAGAAAAAAACATATGGGGTATTTGAAGTGATGAGTAATCTATCTGCAATATTAAAGCTGATCTACCAACTTTAAAAAAAAGAAGGAAAAAGAAAAGAAAGAAGGCACACAGGGAAAATAGGGGGCAGAGGGAACACTTATACAGGTACTGATGACAGGATATGAACCAGGTGTGTGTAATAAACAAGACAAAACAAATGGAATGGAATGGAATGATGAGATGAGGAGAGGCAGTGGCTAGAAGGCCGGTGACGACGAACGCCGAAGCCTGCCCGAACAAGGAGAGGAAGCAGCCTCGGAGGAAGTTGTGACAGTACCACTAATATTATTCATGTGGTTAAGCTTCAGCTGTTCCACCCTGAGCTGTACAGGCAACAGACCCACTGCCTGGAATTCATTTCCTCCAACATGTGTTCTGGGGGGTACATTAAGCAGATACCTAATGATGTTGTTTGTGACCAAGTGGTATTTGACCTGTGTTTAGTGAAGCTAACATACAAACAGTATGGAGGAGAACCCTGTCACCCAGAGAGAGAGAAATATAGAGTGGAAGAGGGAGAGAAAAGAGAGCAGGAGTCTATTCTATCTTAACTCAAACCCATGTAACACCAACTTTTGTTCAACGCCAACAAAACAAAGGCCTCTTGGAAAAGTGAAGTTAATGTCAAATATTAACAAAGCTCTGTCAAAGCATCTGCCACCAGAGGGGAAATCTAACTATTTTCACATACGCTACTACTACTATTTATTATCTGTCCTGTTCAGTGGCGGCTCCTGAAAAAATTCTCAGGAGGGGCAATTTTTCTGATGATTTAGGTGACCTACACACATTTTAAAAAAGATATGTCCAGCAACAACATGAAGACAGGGGCAGCATATAAGTCAATACCAGAAGCATTTATTGACTGATCTGGGGAGATGGATTCCAGTTTCTGTGACAGATTATAAATAATCTCTGATGCCTTTGTTATATTAGCTTTTGGTTGAATGTACTGTCGTAGTAAATATATAATGTTATAGCTTGGTCTGACTAAAATCTTGTGCATATCCACCCTGTCCAAAGTCTCTACTTGGTCTCAGTTCTCCAGTAAACTTGTGATTATCAACAGTACACAACGGTAACAAACAATTGGGGGAACTCACGGGGCAGATAGTAAGGTCACAGTGACACAGAAAGCAGTTCAATGTCGGGGCTCGGGGGTACAGAGTCGCTCTCTTACCAGGATCGATTTTCCCTGTGACTGTCAGATCGAGGTCCGCTCCGACCAGGGTGAAGCCGGCCGGCTCCACTTCTCTGTCCGGGACTCTGTCATCCAGCCAAGTCTCCCAGCTGTATTGGATTCCGCTGCCAGCAACGTTTTCATTATTTAGTCCGTTCGTAGCGGGTATGTACACGATCAACAAGATCAGTCCAAAACCCACCACTCGAAATCCATGGTTGGCAGAATGTTTGTAAACTAAGTGTACAAATTAAAAACATAAAATAACGCCACTAAGTGTACAAATTAAAAACATAAAATAACGCCACACTGCAGGTCGCAAAGAGACGCTGCTAGCCGCTATTTGCTTAGTTACGTTCATGGTTACGTCACGTATGACGAAAGCGCGTAAGTGCAAGCCCACAGACACCCATAGAGAATGTATTGAAAGCTTTGAAATTTGAAAAAAATAGATTTTACATGACAGGCTATGAGAGACTTCTGGGCGATTTTCAACCTGACTGAAATCGCCCAAAAACGGGAGGGGCCATTTGAAGCACGACTTTAGCCTGATTTGACATTTAGTGGCAGTCAGATCAGATTACAACACTGATAACTACTGTTGCCGTGATATAATTGATTAGAAAAAAAATCCCTTCCTTTTCCCGTTTGGCAGTGCGTCGCCCATATCGCCCTATTGAACAGGCCGTCCCTGGTCCTGTTGACTAGTCACTTTACCCCTACCTATATGTGTACTGAACAAAAATGTAAATGCAGCATGTAAAGTGTTGTCCCATGTTTCATGAGTTGAAATTAAAGATCCCAGAAATGTTACATATGCACAATAAGCTTATTTCTCTAAAATGTTGTGCGCAAATTTGTTTACATCCCTGTTAGTGAGCATTTCTCCTTTGCCAAGATAATCCATCCATCTGACAGGTGTGGCATATCATGAAGCTGATTAAACAGCATGATCATTACACAGGTGCACCTTGTGCTAGGGACAATAAAAGGCCACTCTAAAATGTGCAGATTTGTCACACAACACAATGCCACAGATGTCTCAAGTTTTGAGGGAGCGTGCACTTGGCATGCTGACTGCAGGAATGTCCACAGGGCTGTTGCATTTTCATTTCTCTACCATAAGCTGCCTCCAACGTCATTTTAGAGAATTTGGCTGTACGTCCAACCGGCCTCACAACCGTAGACCACGTGTATGGCGTGGTTTGGGCTAGCTGTATGCTGATGTAAACATTGTGAACAGAGTGCCCATGGTGGCAGTGGGGTTATGGTATGGGCAGGCATAAGCTATGGGCAACGAACACAAATGCACTTTATCAATGGCAATTTGAATGCACAGAGATACCGTAACGAGATCCTGAGACCCATTTCCATGTCATTCATTCGCCGCCATCACCTCATGTTTCAGCATGATAATGCACTGCCCCATGTCGCAAGGATCTGTACACAATTCCTGGAAGCTGAAAATGTCCCAGTTCTTCCATGGCCTGCATACTCACCAGACATGTCAACCATTGAGCATGTTTGGGATGCTCTGGACGACAGCGTGTTCCAGTTCCTGCCAATATCCACGAACTTTGTACAGCCATTGAAGAGGAGTGGGACAACATTCCACAGGCCTCAATCAACAGCCTGATCAACTCTATGCGAAGGAGATGTCTCGCACTGCATTAGGCAAATGGTAGTCACATCAGATACTGACTGGTTTTCTGATCCACGCCCCATTTTGTTTTTAAGGTATATGTGACCAACAGATGCATATCTGTATTCCCAGTCATGTGAAATAAATATAAATGGAATAAAAAGGATTAAGCTATATAAGATAAGATATACAATACCAGTCAAAAGTTTGGACACGCCTAGTCATTTCAGGTTTTTCTTTATTTTTACTATTTTCTACATTGTAGAATAATACTGAAGACATCAAAACTAGGAAATAACACATATGGAATCATGTAGTAACCAAAAAAGTGTTAAACAAATCAAAATATATTTTAGATTTTAGATTCTTCAAATAGCCACCCTTTGCCTTGATAACAGCTTTGCCCGCTCTTGGCATTCTCTCAACCAGCTTCATGAGGTAGTCACCTAGAATGCATTTCAATTAACAGGTGTGCCTTGTTAATTTGTGGAATTTCTTACCTTCTTAATGCGTTTGAGCCAATCAGTGGTGGTATACAGAAGATAGCCCTATTTGGTAAAAGACCAAGTGCATATTATGGCAAGAACAGCTCAAATAAGCAAAGAGAAATGACAGTCCATTATTACTGTCCATTATTACAGTCAATACGGAACATTTCAAGAACTTTGAAAGTTTTTCTTCAAGTGCAGTCGCAAAAACCATCAAGCGCTATGATGAAACTGGCTCTCATGAGGACCGCCACAGGAATGGAAGACCCAGAGTTACCTCTGCTGCAGAAGATAAGTTCATTAGAGTTACCAGTCTCAGAAATTGCAGCCCAAATAAATGCTTCACAGAGTTCAAGTAACAGACACATCTCAACATCAACGGTTCAGAGGAGACTGCGTGAATCAGGCCTTCATGGTCGAATTGCTGCAAAGAAACCACTACTAAAGGACACCAATAAGAAGAAGAGACTTGCTTGGGCCAAGAAACACGAGCAATGGACATTAGACTGGTGGAAATCTGTCCTTTGGTCTGATGAGTACGAATTTGAGATTTTTGGTTCGAACTGCCGTGTCTTTGTAAGACGCAGAGTAGGTGACCGGATGATCTCTGCATGTGTGGTTCCTACCGTGAAGCATGGAGGAGGAGGTGTGATGGTGTGGGGGTGCTTTGCTGGTGACACTGCCTGTGATTTATTTAGAATTCAAGGCACACTTAACCAGCATGGCAACCACAGCATTCTGCAGCGATACGCCATCCCATCTGGTTTGGGCTTAGTGGGACTATCATTTGTTTTTCAACAGAACAATGACCCAACTCACCTCCAGGCTGTGTATGGGCTATTTGACCAAAAAGGAGAGTGATGGAGTGCTGCATCAGATGACCTGGCCTCCACAATCACCCGATCTCAACCCAATTGAGATGGTTTGGGATGAGTTGGACCGCAGAGTGAAGGAAAAGCAGCCAACAAGTGCTCAGCATATATGGGAACTCCTTCAAGACTGTTGGAAAAGCATTCCAGTGAAGCTGATTGAGAGAATGCCAAGAGTGTGCAAAGCTGTGTGTGTGTGTGTGTGTGTGAGTGTGTGAGTGTGTGAGTGTGTGAGTGTGTGTGTGTGTGTGTGTGTGTGTGTGTGTGTGTGTGTGTGTGTGTGTGTGTGTGTGTGTGTGTGTGTGTGTGTGTGTGTGTGTGTGTGTGTATGCGTGAATGCGTGTGTGTGTGTGTGACCTGGAAATGGGTGGACGTCACAAACCTGACCACCCCAAGGTAAGAGACTACTGCTCTAATAACACTGACCACAGCATTAGGACTAGGACTGATTCTCTGTGTTGTTCATAATCTAGGTTATGAGAGAGTGGCCAGTCTAACTCTGTGTTGTTTCTACTGCAGCTTTTGGATAAGTGGACAGCCTGATGGTGGTATAAACCAGAACTGTGGGGATTTCAGAAAAAGCTAATCAGGCCAAGGAGGATGGGGAGACGTGGAATGTACCGGCAAATATAGATGGATCTGTGAGAAATATGCTTCTTACAGGTACTTTCTCTTCACTGCTGTTTAAAGACCTCTCTACTGTATGTTAATGATGGTCTGTAGAAGACTGATGTGATTTGGTAGAATGGTACTCTGAACTAGACATAGGAGAGAACGGCGCGCACACTCAAGCACGCACTAATTGATGCACGGACGGACACACGCATGCACGCACACACACACAATGAGGTGTATGTCATTCAACAGCAAAACAGTAAATCAAGGTTAGTTGAAGTCCCAGTGTTAAAACAATTAGGGTTAAATTGACTCTCCTGGGAGTTATCTTAACCCTCAAGAGAGTGATACGGTTCCTGGAGTTAGTGTTGATACCTGGAATTCATTGGGACGGAGTACTTTTAACTCCATTAAGAGTAACCAGAGACAGGGAGTTAAATCTATGGAGTTATCCACAGGTTTGGGAGGGGCCTTATTGTCATATTTCCCAGCATGCTCTGTTGCAGGTTGTTTGTTTCAAATGGTTTGTTTCAATATATGTTTTCGCATGTACATTGATTGTTTTTGATCTTATGCTAAACTAATCCAATCTTTAAGTGGTTGGATTTATAGCAACCGTTAGTCAGATAGTTGTTCCAGTTTACATGGTGTATGTAGTCTTCATGCACTGTATTTTATTCCCTACTCTGACAGGCATTTTAAAGGCAAGTTGTGAGTGATGTAAAAGTGCTGGATATCACATTGCAAACCACCCTAATGTGACACATTGAGAAATATTCATATAAGGCTTTACAACCTTTTAACACAAAGGAAGTACACTGAAAGAGAATTGTACTCTGCTATAGTTGATTGTTAATTCAAAACAACACAGAAATGTTTAAAATGGCAATTGGAGTTAAATTTAAGCATCTCTCTGAGAGTTGGATATTTACTCCATTTAGTGAAGTTTTAAAGTGAAATAAACTCCCAAATAGTGTTAAATTGGATTATATACAGTGAGGGAAAAAAGTATTTGATCCCCTGCTGATTTTGTACGTTTGCCCACTGACAAAGAAATGATCAGTCTATAATTTTAATGGTAGGTTTATTTGAACAGTGAGAGACAGAATAACAACAAAAAAATCCAGAAAAACGCATGTCAAAAATGTTATAAATTGATTTACATTTTAATGAGGGAAATAAGTATTTGACCCCCTCTCAATCAGAAAGATTTCTGGCTCCCAGGTGTCTTTTATACAGGTAACGAGCTGAGATTAGGAGCACACTCTTAAAGGGAGTGCTCCTAATCTCAGCTTGTTACCTGTATAAAAGACACCTGTCCACAGAAGCAATCAATCAATCAGATTCCAAACTCTCCACCATGGCCAAGACCAAAGAGCTCTCCAAGGATGTCAGGGACAAGATTGTAAACCTACACAAGGCTGGAATGGGCTACAAGACCATCGCCAAGCAGCTTGGTGAGAAGGTGACAACAGTTGGTGCGATTATTCGCAAATGGAAGAAACACAAAAGAGCTGTCAATCTCCCTCGGCCCGGGGCTCCATGCAAGATCTCACCTTGTGGAGTTGCAATGATCATGAGAATGGTGAGGAATCAGCCCAGAACTACCCAGGAGGATCTTGTCAATGATCTCAAGTCAGCTGGGACCATAGTCACCAAGAAAACAATGGGTAACACACTACGCCGTGAAGTGAAAATGGAGCCCTTTGGTATCAACTCAACTCGCCGTGTTTGGAGGAGGAGGAATGCTGCCCATGACCCCAAGAACACCATCCCCACCGTCAAACATGGAGGTGGAAACATTACGCTTTGGGGGTGTTTTTCTGCTAAGGGGACAGGACAACTTCACCGCATCAAAGGGACGATGGACGGGGCCATGTACCGTCAAATCATGGGTGAGAACCTCCTTCCCTCAGCCAGGGCATTGAAAATGGGTCGTGGATGGGTATTCCAGCATGACAATGACCCAAAACACACAGCCAAGGCAACAAAGGAGTGGCTCAAGAAGAAGCACATTAAGGTCCTGGAGTGGCCTAGCCAGTCTCCAGACCTTAATCCCATAGAAAATCTGTGGAGGGAGCTGAAGGTTCGAGTTGCCAAACGTCAGCCTAATGACTTGGAGAAGATCTGCAAAGAGGAGTGGGACAAAATCCCTCCTGAGATGTGTGCAAACCTGGTGGCCAACTACAAGAAACGTCTGACTTCTGTGATTGCCAACAAGGGTTTTGCCACCAAGTACTAAGTCATGTTTTGCAGAGGGGTCAAATACTTATTTCCCTCATTAAAATGCAAATCAATTTATAACATTTTTGACATGCGTTTTTCTGGATTTTTTGGTTATTCTGTCTCTCATTGTTCAAATACCTACCATTAAAATTATAAACTGATAATTTATTTGTCAGTGGGCACACGTACAAAATCAGCAGGGGATCAAATATGTTTTTCCCTCACTGTAGGAGTTGAATTAACTGTGCACTGTCAATAAATCACTTTTAAGTTTTGCAGTTATAAATTCATTTTAAATGACTGTCTATGTCAATATGATATGCTTCTTGTGCTTTAATCAAGCTGTACATAAATAATGTGCACTTTCTTGAATTGTCTCAATTTGATCAACTGAAATGGCTCAAGATGGAAACAAGAGTCACCCGATTAAATTGGGGCTTACCCACAAAATTGACCATAACTCTGTCCCCAAATATCTGTGTAATTATTTCAGTTGTATAAATGACACACATCAGTACTCTACCAGAGAGTGCTCTACTAACTTTGTTCCATGCAGATTCAAGAGCTCCATGGGGAAAAACAAAACCTTATATTCTGCTGCAGTTCTGTGGAACAGTTTACCAAGATACCTGAAAACTCTGTCATCAGATTAGTATTCTCTCACAAGCTGACTCGTAAACAGGCACCTCTGTGCACTAGATATTGTTGTACATTATTGTAAATTGCTGTAAATTGCTGAAATAAGCCTCCGGGCATTATTGTGTTTATTTATACTCTATCATTTTTTATGTATGTAATGTTGTCTTCTGCTGGAGCAGCTTACTGCTTTTAATTGTCCAATAAATTCAATCATTTAAGTAATGACTGTTGTTTTGACGTGTTTAGGGCTCTTTCCATTGTTCTATTGTTTGTTGAAGCTCAGACGTCTCTTTGAAGTTAAAAACTAGGTAGTGTTCCCTGCCATTCAGAATGTATATGCAAAAATGTGAAAGTAGACTTTAGATTTTTGTAATGTATGTTATTGTAAGCCTGTGACAGTGAAGCCTCTCTCTCTCTCTCTCTCTCGCTCTTTCTCTCTCTCTCTTTCTCTCTCTCTCTCTCTCTCTCTCTCTCTCTCCCTCTCTCTCTCTCTCTCTCTCTCTCTCTCTCTCTCTCTCTCTCTCTCTCTCTCTCTCTCTCTCTCTCTCTCTCTCTCGCTCTCTCTCAATTCAATTAAATTCAAGGGGCTTTATTGGCATGGGAAACATTGCCAAAGCACGTGAAATAAATAATAAACAAAAGTGAAATAAACAAAAAACAGTAAAAGTTCCAAAAGAAAAAATACATTTCAAATGTCATATTATGTCTATATACAGTGTTATAACGATGTGCAAATAGTTAAAGCAAATAAAGGGAAAATAAATCAACATAAATATGGGTACAATGGTGTTTGTTCTTCACTGGTTGTCATTTTCTTGTGGCAATAGGTCACACATCTTGCTGCTGTGATTGCACACTGTGGTATTTCACCAAATACATATGGGAGTTTATCAAAATTGGATTGGATATATTTTCGAATTCTTTATGGGTCTGTGTAATTTGAGGGAAATATGTGTCTCTAATATGGTCATACATTTGACAGGAGGTTAGGAAGTGCATCTCAGTTTCCACCTCATTTTGTGGGCAGAGTGTGCAACGCCTGTCTTCTCTTGAGAGCCAGGTCTGCCTACGGCAACCTTTCTCAACAGCAAGGCTATGCTCACTGAGTCTGTACATAGTCAAAGCTTTCCTTAATTTTGGATCAGTCACAGTGGTCAGTTATTCTGCCACTGTGTACTCTCTGTTTAGGGCCAAATAGCATTCTAGTGTCGTATCGGGTGAATGGTGGCAATTATTGCTGATAAACAAAGGAGTCCGCTCATACTGAACTTTGATCATAAGGTTTATTCAGATCACAAGCTTTAGCATAAGTGACAGGTGACATGACACCCGGAGAACGGCGCCTCAGATTGGAATGGCCGTTCTGCCCTTTCTGTAGTCTAGCCCCTATTTATAAACAATGCAAAAAGATGGGTGGCTCCCTCTTCTGGCCAATCACCAGTCTCCCCTGTCTACAACACACTTCCTGTCTGTTGTATGTGACATTACACTAAAACATTCCCTCTTGATACTAAAATGAACATTCTTTCAGTTCCACTTAAAAACATTTAACACCATCATAATCTCAATACACTACATTCCCCCCTTCGAGACGAACTAAAAGTCTCGAAAACAAAACAGAATAGGATTATGACAAGTAACAATTTATCTTATTGAGTATCTTTAACATTAAACCAAAAACATTCTCCTCTAGAGTGTAAATACCTTTCTATGAAATATGAACAACTGTTTATGAAGTGTGAATACATTACTATGAAATATGAACAAATCTCTATGAAGTGTAAGAGCGAAAAACTGTCCGGCAACCTTCCATCCATCAATCAAGACAGTAAAATTCTCTCACGGTCCCTCTGCCCCAGGCAACCACCTTCGGTACTCCAGATAAACTCATAAACCATGTAAATGCATTTGAAACTATGATGCAATTAAATACACATGTAAGCCCCTGCAAACAAAATCCTATCCAAAAACATCCACTCTAAGGCTGGTCAACCCATTGGACCCTAAAGTGGAACTCTCCCTGCCTAAATTCCCTGTCCCTAAACATCACCGAAATAAACAAAAACATCTAAGATCCTCACATGTATTCAATAACATCAAACATCATTCTACAAAAATTAATACCTAAGAATATGACACAATTATGTATTACACATGCAAATATGTCTATATTTCATTGCAGACACTGGAATGTAATCCACTACACTTCATCTCCCCGTAGTCTCCTCTTCCAATGGACTGTTGATGATGGAATCGGCCACACCCTCCTTGTTTCATCTCCTCCAGTCATATTGTCCCTTCATATTGTCGTTGTTTGAGTATTTCAATCTCCATATGTTCCCCCAAATGCTTCTGGAAGAAAAGGAAAAACCGAACAGTATCTTTTGCAAAACAACACTTTCAAATTAAACATCAATATCAACTAAGAATATAAAAATGATATATAAATGATATATGAATCACATTATCCTCTTCCCCCCCTTGATTCATAAAATCATACTAAAATCACCCCAATATTGAATTTTTTTTTGGGAAAAATGATCAAAACATCAAAAATGATATTTATCCATTCAGTTCCACTTGTCCATCTTCATCCAGATCAGGAACAGTCAACACCGGCATCTGAGTGTTGTCTCCAGGCATCACTCTCCAACCTATCTCAATATCATAGCTTTCTCAAAGGTCAGTAACAAATTACAAACATCACACAGTGTTATCAAAGCTGCCATTAAATGTAACCCATCACTGCCCCTACTGGCCTACCTGATCTTGCAACCAAGTCTTCTCAGATCTCCCAAACGCATCCCTTATATTCTTCAACGCATCTATAACACTCGTGATATTATCGGAACTATCTGGACTCAAAGTATACCTAATATTATCAATATGATCTTCCCAAATGTTACACCATACCATGGAAAAAGTCCCCCCTTCTCCCTTAGATTTATACTTCAATGATAGGCTTGAAGACTATGACATGTAGCCATGTCTCTTTTCATCCAATTTCAAATATAGCTTCAGATTTCTGTGTCCGGTGCTACCCCTCTTATAATGGTAAAAACCTCATATGGAAGCTTCAACGTTGACATGTAACAACATCCTGTCTATCCATAGGGTAAGTATATATATGCTTTATCACCACAAACCCTCCAAATATCTCTAAAATTCCCCATAGTCACATTGTCAGGCAAAAGCTAACCTTTTAACCATCAAAATCCTGCTGTTCCTACTACCTGGAACATAAAAACTTACATTTATATTTCTCATTACTACCCTTAAGGTCATGCATACCCAAAGTTATCATATAGTCATCACAATCTGATATTCCCATAAACATACCCCTTACATCATATGTTTTATTAGAACAAAAACAACTTTTAGCCCTCAATGGTTACACCTCAAATGCTTCAGGGTTTGCTGTTACCTGAGTTTCCTTCCCATCTAACAAATGCACACAAGTTAATTCACTTAACCCAATAACACCTAACCCTAGGCTTAAACAAATGTTTTGACAATGACATTATTTTATCTGTTACTGACTGTTGCTGATACCACAGTCATGACAACGCATAAGATTGACACATACTTGATAGAGGTCGAGCGACCGTCTCTAACATGTTTGTTGCTGGAATTCTCAACAGACATGGACCCTCAAGATTCCTCACTGATATTACAGAATGAGTTAACCGCTGGAACCAAAGATTCCTACCTGCCATCTATCTCTAACTTTCACAACAGAAGAATCAAACCACATGCATATAGTTTCTCTCTTCCCTAACGAGCGGTACTGCAGATACCTCTCCTTGTCATACTTCCTACATCTGCTATTGCCATCGTATCATTAATCCCTTCCAAAGTTACCATTAAAGTAGTTGATTTAGTTGATGTATCAACCTTAATTATTTCTAGTAGGAAAGCTACCGATATCCTATGTGTATTATTTACTGTTGGAGTGACTACTGTAACATATTCTTCCTGAACTCCTTTGGTGACTGTGAAACTTCAACAGATTTCAAATCTTCCATCATAAGCGTCACTTTACGAATTACATAGCCTTTTAACCAATAATTCTTAACCGGAACAAATTCTAATGCTTGCACTAGATAAGTATACTTCTTCTCCATAATTATCTCTGTAACATTACGCAACATAAGTGAACAGTCACTCATAACCCTCTTCCAAACTATACCTCCTTTGATTAGGTGCAACAGCTTCTACTCTTGGTCCTGATAACAATACTTCTTCTCCATAATTATCTCTCCATGTGGGAGGAACGTCCCCATCCTAACCCTAATAAGTATTTTTCCCCCTAAAATTGGTGCTGGAGCTATTGGTTCCCTTATAATCAAATGCGATATATTTATGGCTTTAATAACTATCAATGTTGAAAGAGTTAAATTGCTTCTCACTGTTGTTATAATAGACTGAAGTGTTAATGTCCTTAGTTACTTCATCCATTTTCCAAAGATTTGAAGTCTTTGCTTGTACTTCCATCTATCACCACTAGTGTCACTTTTTCCCAACTCTCAGTCCTATCTCTAATCCCTGACTTTCAAACTTTTGATTATAAAAAATACACCTATAATTACCTTGATCTCCCTGCTGGGAACTGCAACTATAGATACTCAATCACCCTCAATCTTCTCTTATCATTCAGCAACACATACTTTCTCAATGCATCTGCTCCTAACAGATCTAAACTCCTACCATATCTTCCCACTAAACTTTAACATGTCCTTCACCACTGTTCTCTCTCTCTCACTACTAACTTTGAAACTTAGCTTACTGTCTTAGAGTTCCTTCAACCTAGTTCTCCTAACTTATTTTAATCTAATCTTTTCTCCTAACCTTTAAAAACTTTTTCCACTGATTTATTCACAAAATCCCTTTACCACCAAATTTTTAGAATACGTGATTGGGAAAGTCCCCACCTGTTTCTGACTTCTTTACACACAGACTTGGCAAATTACTAAACACCTTTTAGCCTAGCCTGAAATCCCTTGGTGTAAGAATGTAACCCAGAATAACAGTCACCCCTTTTAACTTTATTTTCCAGACAGATTGTCTAATAGGCAGTCTAATAGATTATCATCCTTCCTATGATATTATCTTTTTAAGCAAATACGATTCCCAAAAACCCTACTTTTTAAAATCCTCTACCAGACAGCCGTTTAGTGTACATCCTATTGTACAGTTCAATTTAAACAATGCATCTCTTCCCAACAATGCAATAGGTATATGCTCTAATATTAGTATCTTAAGAGTAATTAACTGTTTACTACCTCAAATCCCTATCCTAATTAGTTAATTTTACATAGTGAGATGTTTAACCTCTTTAGGCTCAACACAGATAAGTTTTTACACTATTCACTATCACTTCTCATAGTCCTCTGGTTTTACTTCAATTGTTAGATATTTTTTTCCTAATTGGTGCTATCAGCTGACACCCCCCTTCGTATCTTCTAGGCACTAACAGGTGATCTCGACTGCCCCTGTATCTTCCTTAAAAATGTTCTCTGTGTTTCCTCCTGACTTGTTGCACTCACAGGTAAAGTAACCAATCTGTCCACAATTATAACAGTCTTCTGAAAGTTGCTGGAAGTGTAGCTGAAATCTTCCTCCTCCTTCTATTTCTTCTCGTCCTCTTCCTCTCCAATTCTGTGTCTGTCCAGAAACTGGCTGTGGATATGGAACATTTGGTACCCCCCTTGGCTGGTACAATTGCATTTGATATTGTTCAGTTGAAGCTGTAACAGTGATTGTTGATTTGGTTCACTCTGATTCTTCATAACCAAAGCTTCTCTTCTCCACCAGTTGTATGATTGAGTTCTCTGAGAGTTTCTTGATCCCGTTCTTTCTTGCTGTTGACATATCAGGATTCTTCAACAGCTTATATTCTAAGTTCTGTCCTCAAAATATCATCTTCCATCATCTTCTTACTTTTCTTCTGTGCCAGTCCTTGTAGGATAAACTCCTTTTGAATACACAGCACCTTCAGTCTCCTCTTTATCGCTGTCTTCATCTGAACTCGAATCTCTTGTATCCTTCTTCCTTCAACTTCCATCAGAGATCAAATCTCTAGTATCCTTCTTCTTTCCTCTCTTGCCAACTTCCTTCTGATCACAGAGTCATATCCACCCATGACCTCTTCTCAATCACTCTCATCTTCATCATCCTCGTCTTCTTTAACCTCACTCTTCTCTTCCAGACATCTCATTTCCTTCCTTCTGGAGTTTTGGATTCACCTTTATCGTCGTTTCTGCTTGTCCTCTATCTATTATTCATCTTCATCTCTGATGCAACAATCACCCTCCTGGATGATCACCGGAAGCTGAGGATAAACATCCCTAAGCTCTACTTCCTTCTTGTAAGGTGGGTGTCTTTTTGCTGAATCCGTATGTGAGAAAGGTGTACTAACTTCTGCCATTAGTTTTTCTAACACTACTTTAGTTAAAGGATTACTATTTTTTCCCCTATATCAACCGGTGTAATGACTTTCATAGCCTTGATGTCCTTTCTCCCCATTGTAACAACCCTTTTATATTCCTTTATCGTGAATTATTTGATTTTAGACTATATAGCCTATGGCTTCCCCCCTCTAATTATTAATATAAACCTAACAACTCCCCAAAAAAAAAATTTTTTTTTTTTTTTTTTTTTTTAAATAAATCAATTAAAAATCATGAATAATTAAAACCAATTTTTATTCCTATATCCTATGTCACCAATTTATCAATTAGTGTTGGCTATCTTACCACAACCCATCAAATGCAAGTAGTCAACTTCAGACTAAAATACCCATAAACAAAGCCTCTAACCCTTCAACACTACAATTACCATAAACCCCCTTGCTCTATAGGCACCTAATTATCTTACATTTACAGAATAATGTCAGTCCTTGATTCCCAACACATCTGTAATTAACCCAAGTGATGCACATAGCCTCCAAAATGCAACTTTTAATGAAATAGTATTTGCCAAGCCTATGTGAAATTGTCAAAACATCAAAGAAGATTTTGTAAGGGATGATTTTGTAAACTAGCCTGATATCTGATCCTCTGCCTGCGTCACACCTTGTCACGTGACGCACGTCAGCACTTCCTGTATCTCCTCTCTCCTCTCATATGACAAAAGAACAGAGACACAGGAAAAGATTTTAGTAGTTAATGCAATCACTGAGTTATTTCAAGCATATTCAATATTCCCCCACTCATATTCGCTCTAAGACTTAATTTAATTCATTACGTATTTTATTTTAATCCGTCATTTAACTCAGGACTAAATAGATCGCTCAAAAACATTTTTATTTTATTTTAATCCGTCATTTAATTTAATTCATTATACTCCGTCAACATATATTTAATTTATAAATTCAATAGGTCAGGTCAGGTCAACTGGTCATGACTCCAGACCGAAGTTAGCTTGGCGGCTACGAATGAGCAAAGGAGAGATGCAGACCAGCCCCACGTTGGGCGCCATTTGTCGTATCGGGTGAATGGTGGCAATTATTGCTGATAAACAAAGGAGTCCGCTCATACTGAACTTTGATCATAAGGTTTATTCAGATCACAAGCTTTAGCATAAGTGACAGGTGACATGACACCCGGAGAACGGCGCCTCAGATTGGAATGGCCGTTCTGCCCTTTCTGTAGTCTAGCCCCTATTTATAAACAATGCAAAAAGATGGGTGGCTCCCTCTTCTGGCCAATCACCAGTCTCCCCTGTCTACAACACACTTCCTGTCTGTTGTATGTGACATTACACTAAAACATTCCCTCTTGATACTAAAATGAACATTCTTTCAGTTCCACTTAAAAACATTTAACACCATCATAATCTCAATATACTACACTAGTTTGCTCAGTTTTTTTGTAAATTCTTTCCAATGTGTCAAGTAATTATCTTTTTGTTTTCTCATGATTTGGTTGGGTCTAATTGTGTTGCTGTCCTGGGGCTCTGTGGGGTCTATTTGTGTTTGTGAACAGAGCCCCAGGACCAGCTTGCTTAGGGGACTCTTCTCCAGGTTAATCTCTCTGTAGGTGATGGCTTTGTTATGAAAGGTTTGGGAATCACTTCCTTTTAGGTGGTTGTAGAATTTAACAGCTCTTTTCTGGATTTTGATCATTAGCGTGTATTGGCCTAATTCTGCTCTGCATGCATTATTTGGTGTTTTACGTTGTACACTGAGGATATTTTTGCAGAATTCTGCACGCAGAGTCTCAATTTGGTGTTTGTCCCATTTTGTGAATTATTGGTTGCTGAGTGGACCCCAGACCTTACAACCATAAAGGGCAATGGGTTCTATAACTGATTCAAGTATTTTTAGCCAGATCCTAATTGGTATGTCGAATTTTATGTTCCTTTTGATGGCATAGAAGGCCCTTCTTGCCTTGTCTCTCACTGTCTCTTTCTCTCTCACTCTCTCTCTCTGTGGAGAAAGGAAGAATACCACTGCTTTCAGTTTTAATTAAAGGTACAATAGGCAGAAATCCTTCCGCCATTTCCTGGTTGCAAAAATTCTAAGGGTTAGCCTAATTACAGTTTATGTGGCAAAACAAGCAATGAATAGTGTAGAGAATCAGTGTACCATCTAAAACACTGTGAAATATATTGTCAATATCCAAAATAGAGTATTTTTCTGCTGTTTGAAGCTGGAGTGCAAAACTCTAGGTAAACAAGCAAAAAGGAAACTTAACAACGGGAAGCATTAAAAAAATAGCACACATACAGCAGCGGTGCGTGGTTAAATTCACTGGAGAAGCCAAGCCAGAAAAAAAAGCCATATTACAACCTGTGTTGTGATAATTGCGTTGTTTACTATAAATCCTGTTGATATATAGGCCTAAGGCTGAGACAATAAGAAGACACAGTGGCAGAATATATTCAACCACACCTTTGTTTCATCACAATACATCTGTCCGGTGAAGTCCACAAAGCATATTGCATGTAACAAACAGTTACATGACCTACAGCATGGCCAAGCAAGTTAATGTTTCCGACTTTTTCGGACCACTAAACAACTATTGATTTAGCACCATTTCAACTTCAACATTTCAACATCATCAAATCACATATGCTTAGTCTAATACAGTGACAACTAAAAGATACCAAAAACAATGTAGTCCAATCAACGTAAGCTAAATATGATGTGGCTGTCCATGGTTCTGATTTCTGTGTGTGTGTGTGTGTGTGTGTGTGTGTGTGTGTGTGTGTGTGTGTGTGCGTGCACGTTTGTGCAAGTAGAAAAAACATGTTGACTCACCCTACTTGTAGAGAAACACCATGCCATCCTCCTCTCTTTCATGTTGAAGAAATGGTCTATCATCTGTCACACAGTACACACTTTCATTTTTTGTTGTCGTAGGCTACCTGGCTAAAAAGCTTGCTCGCTAGCCTGACTTCCTTTAATGGGCAATGTTAGCTAGTTAACATTAGCATTTTACATCTAGCTACATATTGAACTTCCATCCTCTCAGGCCAGGGGCACAATGCATGAATTGATGGTTGGATCAGAATCGCCGTTATAATCATTGGGCAGTACGGAGAGTTAAGTAAAACCACAAGTCCAAATCCCTATCTCCATCAACGGCTAATTTAGGAAAGGGACAATTTTAGCTAACTAGCTAGCTAGACACCGGAGGACAACACAACGAGATGCACAACGAGTTTCTGTCAGTGATGTATGCTCTCGATGCGATGTGATTGGAGTTAAGCCAAATCCAAACTGGCTTCCCTTGACACTTCTTTTTTGGTGCGCCAGGACCATTCACAGTTGAGCTCACTCAGTTTAGCTCAACACTGATTGGCTATTTTTAATAATTGTTTTAATGAAGGGAGGCCAAATGCCATCTGGCTTCCCTTGCATTCAATGCTACAGGCAACAACAATGTCATACTCTTTTCAACCAGACAGCATCAGATAGATGGCCTACACATACAGAGACAGAGGGGTGCTGTTTCGCTCGCTCAGATACCTTCTCTGGTGAGATACATTCAGCCTCTTGCGAATGAAGGAAAATTATGAAACACACAGAGACAAAAAATAAATGATTATTTTTTTCTTGGTACGTTTTTTGGGGAAGCCTGGCTTCCCTTGGCATCCATGAATACACTCCACTGCGCACATAGACCTGATCTATCGCTTATCAGACTCAGGCTCCAAGTAGTTTTGACAGTACATAACATTAACTATATGCAGCAGAGGGCAGCATTACTCTGTGAAGGAAATTGGTGATTCAACTCCAGAAAATGTGCAGTGACACCCTCTCCTGTCACAGGACAGTCAGAAATCTGAGCCAATCAAATGTGGGCGGGCTGAGTAACATTAGGATCTCATTCTAACTCCCCACTATACTAGGAGTAAAAGAGTGTTGAGAAATTAACGATAATACAGCATCATTACCATACCATAATAAGTCAACATTGAATTACAGTAACATGTATCTCTCATATCCTCCTGAGACCCAGGAATTCATTTTGTTCCTCTCTAGTTGACATCAGTTCTTGGTCTGTATATCTGAGGCCATACAAGCCATTGTATTAAGTCCTGTTGTCCCTTTGAGAGGACATTATGGGCTTTCCAATGATATCACATGTGTGGGGTGTGACCTTGACAACTTTATCTTCCTGGTTCTTGGCTGTCGTCAAAATTAGCACATTTAATGGAAATTTTAAAAGAAGTGTGTGTAATTATTGTTTGTCATTTAGCAGATGCTCTTATCCAGAGTGAATTAGGGTTAAGTGCCTTGCTCAAGGGCACATCGACAGAATTTTCACCTAGTCGGCTCGGGGATTAGAACCAGCAACCTTCTGGTTACTGGCACAATGATCTTAACCACTAAGATACCTGCCGCCCCAGTTTGATATTCAAATTGTTTCTAGTAAGTAAATATCTCAGGAAAAGTTAAATGAGTTATCAGGACTGTGTAATATTTTTTTCACATCAAATAAGAGCTAAATAAGAGCTTATCAAAAAATGTCCTCTGTAGTGGACACCCAGATGCCGCAACAATGTTTTTCACCTTCTGTACCCATTGACTGTAGTGTTAAAATGTTCATATTTACGTCCTAATGACCACTACAGAAGAACATTTTGAAATAAAAAATAAAAGCTAAATAACAATATAAAACAAATATTGGGAACATGTTTTTTTTCACCCCAAACACTGGTCTCAGGAGGACAATGGACTGCATAGCGGTGTTGTGCAACCATGTACAGTGCCTTCAAAAAGTATTCATACCCCTTGATTTATTCCAAATTTTGCTGTGTTACAGCCTGAATTCAGAATTAATCAAATTGCTATTCTATTCTTGCCCATGTACACACAATACCCCACAATGGCAAAGTGAAAACATGTTTAGAATTTTTTTTGCTAATTTATTGAAAACGAAATACAGAAATATCTAATTACATAAGTATTTACACCCTTGAGTAAATACATGTTAGAATCACCTTTGGCAGCGATTACAGCTGTGAGTCTTTCTGGGTAAGTCTCTAAGAGCTTTGCACACCTGGATTGTACAATATTTGTACAATATACACTACCGGTCAAAAAATTCAGAACACCTACTCATTCAAGGGTTTTTCTTTATTTTTTTACTATTTCTACATTGTAGAATAATAGTGAAGAAATCAAAACTATGAAATAACACATATGGAATCATGTAGAAACCAAAAAAGTGTTAAACAAATCAAAGTATATTTTATATTTGACATTCTTCAAATAGCCACCCTTTGCCTTGATGACAGCTTTGCACACTCAAGGCGTTCTCTGTTCACACACACAAACACACACACACACACACACACACACACACACACACACACACACACTCACACACTCACACACACACACACACACACAGCTTTGCACACTCTTGGCATTCTCTCAATCAGCTTCACCTGGAATGCTTTTCCAACAGTCTTGAAGGAGTTCCCACATATGCTCAGCACTTGTTGGCTGCTTTTCCTTCACTCTGCGGTCCGACTCATCCCAAACCATCTCAATTGGGTTGAGGTCGGGGGATTGTGGAGGCCAGGTCATCTGATGCAGCACTCCATCACTCTCCTTCTTAGTAAAATAGCCCTTATACAGCCTGGAGGTGTGTTGGGTCATTGTCCTATTGAAAAACAAATGATAGTCCCACTAAGCCCAAACCAGATGGGATGGTGAATCGCTGCAGAATGCTGTGGTATCCATGCTGGTTAAGTGTGCCTTGAATTCTAAATAAATCACAGACAGTGTCACCAGCAAAGCACCCCCACACCAGAAGACCTCATCCTCCATGCTTTACGGTGGGAAATACACATGCAGAGATCTTCCGTTCATCCACAACACGCGGCGGTTCAAACCAAAAATCTCAAAATATGGACTCCCGACCAAAGGACACATTTCCACCGGTCTAATGTCCATTGCTCGTGTTTCTTGGCCCAAGCAAGTCTCTTATTATTATTATTATTGGTGTCCTTTAGTAGTGGTTTCTTTGCAGCAATTCGACCATGAAGGCCTGATTCACACAGTCTCCTATGAACAGTTGATGTTGAGATGTGACTGTTACTTGAACTCTGTGAAGCATTTATTTGGCCTGCAATTTCTGAGGCTGGTAACTCTAATGAACTTATCGTCTGCAGCAGAGGTAACTCTGGGTCTTCCATTCCTGTGGCGGTCCTCATGAGAGCCAGTTTCATCATAGCGCTTGATGGTTTTTGCGACTGCACTTGAAGAAACTTTTAAAGTTCTTGTCAGCAGGTAGCTTAGTGGTTAAGGGCGTTGTGCCAGTAACCGAAAGGTTGCTGGTTCTAATCCCCGAGCCAACTAGGTAAAAAATCTGACGATTTGCCCTTGAGCAAGGCACTTAACCCTAATTATTCCTGTAAGTTGCTCTGGATAAGAGTGTCTGTTTAAATTTCATTGTTTTGATGTCTTCACTATTATTCTACAATGTAGAAAATAGTAAAAATATAGAAAAACCCTTGAATGAGTAGGTGTTCTAAAACTTTGGACCGGTAGTGTATATATTTAATACTTCTCCCGAGTGGCGCAGTGGTCTAAGGCACTGCATCGCAGTGCTAGCTGTGCCACTAGAGATCCTGGTTCGAATCCAGGCTCTGTCGTAGCCGGCAGCGACCGGGAGACCCATGGGGCGGCGCACAATTGGCCCAGCGTCGTCCAGGGTAGGGGAGGGAATGGCCGGCAGGGGATGTAGCTCAGTTGGTAGAGCATGGCGTTTGCAACGCCAGGGTTGTGGGTTCGATAAAATAATGTATGTGCTAACTGTAAGTCGCTCTGGATAAGAGCGTCTGCTAAATGACTAAAATGTAAAAATGTAAATATTAAAATTCTTCCAGCTCTGTGAAGTTGGTTGTTGATCATAGCTAGACAGCCATTTTCAAGTTTTGCCATAGATTTTCAAGACGATTTAAGTCAAAACATTAACTATGCCACTTAAGAACATTGAAAGTCGTCTTGGTAAGCAGCTTCAGTGTATATTTGGCCTTGTGTTTTAGGATATTGTCCTGCTGAACAGAGAATTTGTCTGGAAAATAGACTGAACCAGGTTTTCCTCTAGGATTTTACCTGTGCTTAGCTCTATTCTATTTATTTTTATCAAAAAGAAAAACTCCCTAATCCTTGCCGATGACAAGTATACCCATAACATGATGCAGTCACCACCATGCTTGAAAATATGAAGAGTGGTACACAGTGATGTGTTGTATTGGATTTGCCCCAAACATAACGCTTTTTATTCAGGACATAAAGTTAATTTCTTTGCCAATTTCTTTTGCAGTTTTTCTTTAGTGACTTATTGCAAAACGGATGCATGTTTTGGAATATGTTTATTCTGTAAAGGCTTCCTTCTTTTCACTCTGTCATTTAGGTTAGCATTGTGGAGTAACTACAATGTTGTTGATCCATCCTCAGTTTTCTCCTATCACAGCCATTAAACTCTGTAACTGTTTTAAAGTCACCATTGGTCTCATGGTGAAATCCCTGAGCGGTTTCCTTCCCTATCCGGCAACTGAGTTAGGAAGGACTCTTGCATCTTTGTAGTGACTGGGTGTATTGATACACCATCCAAATTGTAATTAATAACTTCACCATGCTAAAAGGGATATTCAATGTCTGCTTCTTTTTTTACCCATCTACCAAAAGGTGCCTTTCTTTGCGAGGCATTGGAAAACTTCCCTGGTCTTTGTGGTTGAATCATTGTTTGAAATTCACTGCTCGACTGAGAGACCTTAGAGATAATTGTATGTGTGGGGTACAGAGATGAGGTGCCTAACCTGAACCATGAACCATGAAAAACAGCCCCAGACCATTATTCCTCCTCCACCAAACTTTACAGTTGGCACTATGCATTGGGGCAGGTAGCGCTCTCCTGGCTTCCGCCAAACCCAGATTTGTCCGTCGGACTGCCACATGGTGAAGTTTGATTCATCACTCCAGAGAACGCGTTTCCACTGCTCCAGAGTCCAATGGTGGCGAGCTTTACACAACTCCAGCCGACGCTTGGCATTTTGCATTGTGATCTTGGGCTTGTGTGAGGCTGCTCGGACATGGAAACCCATTTCATGAATCTCCCGACGAACAGTTCTTGTGATGACGTTGCTTCCAGAGGCAGTTTGGAACTCGGTAGTAAGTGTTGCAACCGAGGACAGGTCCCGTTCGGCGGTCCCGTTCTGTGAGCTTGTGTGACCTACCACTTCGCGGCTGAGCCGTTGTTGCTCCTAGACGTTTCCACTTCACAATCAAAGCACTTACAGTTGACCGGGGCAGCTCTAGCAGTGAGCTCTTCAGTAAGGCCATGCTACTGTCTATGATTGTTTATTGAGATTGGATGGCTGTGCGCTCGATTTTATACACCTGTCAGCATCGGGTGTGGCTGAAATAGCCAAATCCACTAATTTGAAGGGGTGTCCACCTGCTTTTTTATATATAGTGTATCTCTGCCTCTCTTTCTCATAAAATGGATTCATGATAATTTCCCCATCTGGCATGGTTTCTGCTATATTCCCCTGTCAGCTACTTCTCTCCCGCAAATCCTATTAAAGCCATTATCATACATTCACTCCTGTCAGCCATTGGAGAGCTGACTGACAGTTTGAGAGAGAAAGTGGATGAAGATAATGTATAATGGAAAAAGATGGAGTCTTGGTACAATATGGGCCCCTATTTTTCTGTTATTGGTAATGGACACTTGACCTCTCAGTCTTAAAAAACACAAAGCTCTGTACCTATCTCAACACCTGCACATTGTCTGCCCGCACTCAAATGTACACATGCATGCACACGCACACACGCACACATACACACATACACACAGATACACACACAACAGTGGAGGCTGCTGAGTGGAGGACGGCTCATAATAATAGCTAGAAAGGAGCGAATGGAATGGCATCAAACCATGTGTTTGATGTATTTGATACCTTTCCACTCATTAGTCTCCAGCCATTACCACGAGCCCGTCCTCCCCCAATTAAGGTGCCACTAACCTCCTGTGACACACATCCACCAATGGCATTGTTGACTGTAAGTCTGTAAGTGATTTTTATTTGATTTGATTGATTCATGGGGGGGGGGGGGGGGGGGGGGGGGGGGGGGGGGGGGGGTATAGCACTGAGTACAACCCAGGGGATAACACGTTAAAATGAAATGCACTTATTTCCAATGTGGCTCCAGATAGTCAGGTACAGTACCACTAATATTATTCATGTGGTTAAGCTTCAGCTGTTTCCACCCTGAGCTGTACAGGCACAGACCCACTGCTTGGAATTAATTAATTAATTTCCTCCAACATGTGTTCTGGGGGGTACATTAAGCAGATACCTAATGTGGTTGTTTGTGACTAAGTGGTATTTGACCTGTGTTTAGTGAAGCTAACAGACAAACAGTTGACATGGAGGAGGACCGTTGTTACTGTTTCACATGGAGGCCTGTTTAGTCTCCCTGTCACTGTTTCACATGGAGACCTGACTTACCTCAACCAACATGAGAGAGAGAGCAGGATAGAGAGAGAGAGAGAGAGAGAGAGAGAGAGAGGAGAGAGAGAGAGAGAGAGAGAGAGAGAGGAGAGAGAGAGAGAGAGAGAGAGAGAGAGAGGAGAGAGAGAGAGAGAGAGAGAGGGAGAGAGAGAGGGAGAGAGAGAGAGAGGAGGGGAGGGAGGGAGGGAGGGAGGGAGGGAGGAGGGAGGGAGGGAGGGAGAGGGAGGGGGTTGGAGGGAGGGGAGGGGGGAGGGAGAGAGGGAGGGAGGAGGGGGGAAGGGAGGGAAAGGAAAGAGAGGAGAACGAGGACGATGTGAAGGGAGAGAGAGAAGAGAAGGGGGAGG